>NC_079159.1:2293300-2600200 GCF_947563725.1 Argiope bruennichi | reverse complement strand
TGGAAATTGAGACTGTTTACTGAGTTAGGGAATTACATTGTTAAATTGTATTTTTATTAAATTTTTATTTATTTCTTCTAATTTACTAAATTTTATTTATTCTTAAATTGAGTACACCATCTAAATTTTTAACTCCTTACCCATAAGTATTATCAAAAAAAAAAAAAAAGTTTCTTGAATGGATAATAAAGTGGTTTTATTATTATCCATTCTGATTTTACATGCCCAGTGCACTTTCTTTTCTGAAATGTCATGAACTAATAATATCTAGATCTTTAATAATTTATATATTTCTTAGTTGAATTTTATGCATGCATTTTCAATTTTTACTGCTTCAAATAGGATTAAGATTTTTTTCTTTCAAGTATTGCAAGAATCTCTTTATCTTTCTATGTCTATTATAAATTTTATAGTGTGTAAGAAATAGATGGCACTATGTGTACTCACTTTTATTTGTATATATTTCATACTCTTTCTTGTACATTGTTCACTTTTGTAAATACCTTGTACAATATACATGTGTGTTTGAGAGCTCTGGAGTTTTCTTTTAGCAAGGAGTAGCGTGATATGCAAGCCAGCTGCAGGGAGTGAGTTTTCTACAATTCCTATAATGCATATATAGGAATTACTATTTAAATAAGTTTTTCTAAAAGTAGATAATTGGTTTCTCTTTTGATAAAATGGAATTTTAGACAATTCAGTTCTGCAACAAAGCATATATTGGTGATAGTGATTTGGTTACAGATTTCATATGTTTTGTTATTTGAGTTAGATTTAGAGCCTATTTGATTCAGCATCCTTCCTTTTAACTATAGCAAATATGCATATATCAGCGCTTATTATATTTCAGCATTCTATTCTTTTATATTTACTTATGCTTTGTATTTTTCATTGTGGTAGTTTTAAAAATTGCAGAAAATTTACAATTTTACAAAATGTTTCATACTGCTGGTAAACTTTATTGAATCAAATGCTCTAGGTGATAATATGAATTGCAAATGCATATAAAAATTTAAATGATGTTAAAGAAATGAAACATATATGTTATTAAAATAAACAAAAAATGTGTTTTGAAGTAATCTCTGATCATAGTGTGTTTCCTCATTTTAATAATTTTTCTTAAAAGAATATTTCTGAATTTCTTTTATACTTTCATTTACAGTATTTTTAATGAACATCTCTGAATGTCTTAAAAGATTTGCTAGACTCTAAAAAAAAAGTCATATAGAATTGAAATTAATTTTTATTGAATCTTTTGCATTTTAAGATGGCATAAAAATTATTTTTAGAAACCTTTTAGAAAATTATAGAGCCGAATTGTGAGAATCATTTGATAAAAATTTATTTTTGAGGTTTGATGGCTAATACTTGTTTTTTTAAAATAATATCATAACATTTTATAAATAGAAATATAGACAATTTGGAATTAAGCTCAATATTTTTATTGACTTGTATTTTAACTTAAATTATTGGAAAATAAGCAGAAAATATTATGCAATCTTCTGAATGCTATATGAATTCACTTTTCCTCATTTGTGTGTAGTTTTTAAGCATGTTGGATTAAAGAACCATTCATATTATATTTGTTCAGGAAATATTTTTCTAATTTTCCAAATGCAAATAATTAAAGCATAGGACATTTTATTTTGATATATACCACAAATAAAATTTTTTTTGTTCTTAAACTTATTAAGTGATCATAATTGTTCATTTGGACGGTTTTGATCTTTTTAAAGTTTTGTATGAAAATATTTTGTTACAAGACTAATTTAAAATTATTGAAATTTTTTGTAGATTTAAAAGGCTGTCAATAAAATTATATAATGGTTTTCTCCTGATTTATTTAGGTCTTCTTTGGGTGCAGGTTTATCAGCAGTAGATTTGAAAATTAGTGAGGTAAGTGAATGATTTTCTTAAAAGTGCTCGTGCAATTTTTGTGAAATTTACAAATATTAATTAAAGCTTAAAATATTTATTATTTCGATCTTGGTTTTTCTTTTCTAAACATACTTAAAGTGTTGTTAATTGTAATATCTCCACCTCTATGTTAGGGTTTGTGTCATTTCCTTTCATTCATTAAAAAAAAAAAAAATATCTCTTCTGCAAAAGTCCAGAAGTAATATTATTTATGAATGGAATACTAATTTTGCTTATATTGCCATATGATTTAAGTCAGTAGAACTTCAATCCTTTACTCATGGAATGCAAAGGGCAATTAGTTGTGGTAGTCTCACAAAATCAGTGGATATCAACATTGGAGAAATTTATAAACTGATATAGTTAAGAATTTGTGGTTCATAATGGTAGTGTAGAATGTCTGTTGGTACAGAAGATAGTAGGCTTGACCAAGATTTTCTGTCATGATTCCCTCTTTCTATTTTTCGCAATTATAACTACACATTTTTTCATAGTATCTATTAAGACAGATTTATAGATTAGTTTACGGTTCATCTTTTGATTTTTCTTATTCTTCTTATGACAAGAAGAAACACATTTGGTCCATGGTCATTTTCTGTGTATGTAGAATCCAAACTTTTTACAGTGATCTATAAATCGATCATATTTGCTGATGTTTGCTTCTATGTTATTTTGAATGGATGTAATTCAATTTCAGCTCAGAACATTCTACAAATGTTCTTCAAAATCAGACAATTCTGATTTAGTTTTATGAGGAAAAAAAAACAAAAAATAATTCGGTTGCATCACTTCTGTTTTATTTGAATTGCAAAAAAATTGCAGTCAGATAAGAACAGAAGAGTTACAGATACCATGTGAAAATGCGTCGGTAAACATGGTGGCATTTAAAAAGTTGAACTGAAGTGATTTAAAACAATTTCTCTTCAGGAAATTATTTTAAATAATCATCTAGTCACCATTATCTGATAAATAAATTGTGGAATTTGTTAATTTATATCTTTGGAATCATTCATCAGATTTCACTTGCATATAGTACATAAAATATATGGATTTATCATTTGGGTATTCATTAAATCATTTCAACTGAATTGTGGTACCTCTACAAAATAATTGCGATTTCGCTTTTAAGAATTGCACTATCTTTAACACGGTAAAACCATTTGGTTATGCCTATTTCTTTGTTCATAATTGAATGTTTGAGTATTTCTATGTTGAGTTTTTCTATTTTTTAGTGACATCGAGCTAAGAGTTATTTCTATTTAAAATTCCTTATTTAGATTGCTGTAGAGGAGCAGTGATCATAAGATGCCAAATCTTGTCACAGGAAAATGAATGAAATGAAAAGTTTTTTTATTAATGTTTAATTCAGGAATATGGGCAAACAGTATTTCATGTACGAGTTCATTTAGGAAACATTTTGCAAATCTTAAGATCAAAAATTTGAAATTCCTTCTTTGGGTAACATTAAAATATAAAGTGTCATTGATAAATTACTTAGCTATTTCATGAAAACAAAACAAACAAGCAGATTAAGCACATTTTTTCTTTGTTTCGTTAACTAATTATTTCATAGATTAACTCTTTCAAGCAAGATTTATTTTTTTGAATCAATTATATCAAAATTTTTAATGCTTGATGATTAAGTTTTTAAACCACTTAGTGAAGAAAACATATTTTTAAAGCTTAAAAATATGCTTTCTTTATTATGTGGTTTAGAATCTGAACCACCGTAAATGCATTCAGTCTTTAATAAGTATAATGTGGGAAATCATATGATTGTTTGCTCTAGTAAATACTTTTTACTATACAGTCTATCATTGGTTAATATTGATCATAACAAATTATTTCAATGTAAGTTATTGAATTAATTAGTGATGAAATTGTTAATTTATTTATTTGTAATGTATTCAAATTTATTTGTAATGTGATTGCACATACTCACTCTATCTGATAGAAGGAAGGGGAGTGCATTGAGATTTTCCATTTCAGAGAAAATGTAGTAAAAGGCATTCTGGCTCACTTTCTCATTATTTTGTGAAACTAGATATTTTATGAAATAATTAAACTATGCATTTTAATAACATCATGTTATTACAATATTATGTATTGAATTATCAAGAGTTTACATGCATTTTATTTATATTAGTCTTGAAGCTTTGTGCATTTGCTATTTTAGATTAGCACGAAAACGGATGAAAAATTGTGGAACAATTCAACAGGTATCAATAGACTGTCTGAAAAACAAAAGGATCGATCAAATATTACAGATTGGTTGTCAACATGTGCTTTTTCCAGTAAAGATTCTGATGATATTCTGGATAATATAGAAGGATTGCAGAATATTCACTCAAATACTTTCAGCTGGGAAGGTAGAATGAGGTATTAAAAAAAAACCACTTTTATATTTGAAAGTGATTGATAATTATTTTTTTGTTATATCCATTAATAATTACCAAGTCTAATTTTGTGATGCAGATACTCAAAGAAGATTGTTTTTATGCCTCTTTTTTTTAGGCTTCATTCACAAGTAATTATAAATTTTTGCATTACTGCTCATTTTAATTGAATTAATAATTAAATTTTTAAGTTCCTTTATTTTAATTTTGATCTGCTTTAGAATAAATTAACATTATTAAAAGGTGAATCTAAGTGCACAATATTTATCATTCCAAACAGGTGCACCAATATATTTTCAAGATATTTAGAATAGTAATATTTGCACTCTGTTGCAACTCGTATGATAAAAACTAAGTAATATTTCATTAGAATTCCTTAAACTGTTCAAAGGTAATTTTATTGTAAGTGAAAGCAAAATAAATCTCATCAGTATTTTCATTGCTACTAATCAAAATACTGCATTGCAAAAATTATATTTAATACCAACCACCTTTGGCAACCAGCTGGTTCTTTGGGAATGTTGTTTGCATTTAATTTCTATTAAATCTCTGTTGCATAGTTTGATGTTCATGATTTCTTCAACAAAGTATTTAAAAACTTTAAGTATATAATAGAGAATTATAGTTTTAATAGGAGTATGACTTTAAGTATTTTATAGAGAATTAAAGCCATGATATTTTAATAACTTTATATCTGTTCTATTTATTGTGTTAAATGAACCTTTCTAATGAAATCAAGTCTAATCTATATAAATATTTCCCTTATGTGGCTTCTAAAAAACATGTTATTTAGCTATAGGATTTGGTAACACTACAAGTGTGATCATATGATTTCTCTTTCAAAACATAAATAAATGTGATTTTCATTTTGACTTTTTAATTTTATTACTTAATTATGAAGTTTTGATTAAAAAAAACTGTTTTTCATAAGAACTATCTATATATTTTTCTTCATTTTCTGAAGCTGTTTGATATCTGTTAACTGTGTCTTTCTGGCATTAGGATGGACAGACTTTCCTGCTAAAAATATTAATTTAACCATTGATAATAATCAAAATATACTTAAACATGAATCTCAGCCATGCTGTTAAATATTATCAAAACTATAAAAGAAGCCAAATTCAAGAGGCAAATGAAAGTATTGAAGAATCATTCAAGAGGCAAACGAAAATATTGAAGAATCATTCTTAAGAAGAACCTGTCAGAATGAAAAAAAAAATAAAAATAAAAGTGTGTTTTAGTGCACAAAAATGAAGTTTCTTGACTACAGAAAAATCACTAATTTCATCTGAAATCTCACTATTTTGAAGCTAATCACTCAGAATCTTCTGCCATTAGTGCTCAAATATAATTTTAAATAATATGATCAAAATAAAATATCATTTTTTGTGTGTTAAGATGTATTCATCAAAGTGATTGACATGAATAATTTGATAAATTCTTGATTTTGATTGACATGAATAATCTTATTAACACTCATTTATTTGGCAGTTATTTCAATTTTATTGACATTGTCATCTAATCTTTATGAATTACATCTAATCAAAATAGGAAAAAAAGTAAATTCAATTTTGATTTTATATCTGAATTTTATTGAATTGAAATTTATCTATCTAGAATTTTTTTTATTGGTTTCTAATTATTGATGCAAAATTATTGTTGGCCATTCATGCAATTGGAAGTATTTAAAGTTTATTTTTAGTCATAAATGTACTTAATTCACAAAACTAACATTTTTTTTTAATAATTGCGCACAATTGTCACACAATTAGTTCTTAATGGTTAAATCTAAATAATTTGATTTCAGGGGTCCCTTATAACTTTATCTCCTATATTTTTCGTTTTCATAATTTTCATTATTTCATTCTTTAAATGCTTAAAAAAATCAAGTAGACCATTTTCAAGTTCAATAAACTTTATTCAGTTTCGATTTGAATAAATGTATTATAAGCAAATGGATTAAACTTAATCATATATATTATCACACACACACTACGATAACTGTGCTTGGACAGCTCATCTTCATTTTTGGGAGTAAATGAACAAGGTTTATGTAACAACTTGTGAGGATTGCTATGCAATCCCTTGGGTTCATTGTCTTATTCTTAAAATATGTTACTAGGTAATGAGCAGAACCTTTTTTTTTTTTTTTTTTTTCATCTACAGAAAATCTTATGATCTATTATTTATGAAATAACTAGAGTTCAGATAAATGAAAGAAAAATGATTTAAAAAATAATAAAAATGCAAACAATCAATTTTTAGCTCTTGCAAGCTGATAAATCTATATGTGTTATTATAAATAGCACTTATCGCATAAAAATTTGAAAGTATTTCAATCATCTAATTTAAACTTTGTACTGTCTTTATATTATTTTTATAATATTTATTATCTTAATATTTTACCATGAATACTGAACTTTGCAACAACAACAAAGTCATTATCTCTGGTTGCTTTAATATGCAGCATTTTTTTTTGTCTGTTTTGTTTTTTAATGTTATGGAAGGAATTTGAAAACATTAACTTAAATGTTAAGAAATCTACTTTCTTCTTCCAGCTTATTAGAAAATTTAAGATTATTCTTGTATTTAATTTGGATCAAAATTTTTTTTTCACACTACTTGACAATTTTGAAATCTTCAAAAATTTTGGTTACATATGTCAAACATTTCATTCTTTCCAAAATAACTTATGGCTATATTATAAAATTAACTTTTTTCTATAACTTATTGAAATAATTTTGTTATATAATTATTTGAAAATTAATTAGCGTATAGCATAACTTAATGGAAAGGCATTTATCATTTCTTCTAAGCTATGCTATATTTGACAGATCTTTGATGTATTAATTTTAGGATTTACTCAATTTTTTTTATCTCTACAGTTTTGGACAATTGTAAATCTTATTGAATAAATATATAATAAAATGAAAAAACATTGTTTTTAATAATTATTTTTATGGATGATTAAGATAAGAAATCTTTTGAAAGAATGTTCCTAGATTAATAGATTTTTTTTTAACTGTGCATTATGATAGAAATTGATATTTATTTGTGAAAATCAGATAATCTTATAAAACTTGTATAAAAAAATTCTTATTGTATGTATTTTTAAGTACATTGCTTCATAATGATTTGGTTTTCATTTTAACATTTAGATTTGGCAGAATATATGCATAGTTAAAAGAGGCTTGAATAACACTAATCATGATAATGCTTAAATCAAGTAAAAACGTTTAAATGATAAATTATAACACTTTTAAATAAAAAATTATGACTTTATTACTTTTTTGATAAAGTATAACAGTGTTTGCACTAATTTGCTATTTTTAAAAGTAACCAGTCCACTTGCTTTCTTTCAGATTATCGTACCTAAAGGAGAGAGAAAAATAAGTGGATTTTAATACTTTAAAATGTTATTAGTCTACAATTTAGGATCTAAATGCTCTGTAATGTTCCTAAATACTCAATAGATTTTAGTGAATAAATATTTGAATTGGATTCAAATCAATTTTGCAGTTAATAAAATAAGATGTAAAGAAATCTGTAGTATTTTAAATTTCTTAATATTTTTTTATAGCCATGTTTTTAGCTATTTTTAAGAATAAAGCAAGGCAATAAAATCATTGTAGCCATTAACATTTTACAGCATTGTATCATTTAACTATCATTATGCCATTCTGGCATTTTAGATTTTATCTATTTAGATTTTTTAGATAAAACTATCATTATACCATTCTGGCATTTTTTGTTATATATTTAGTAGTATTTGTATTATTTGATATATATTTTTGTTATATATATAAACTAATTTATAAAATATATTGACTTTGATTTAGGCAAGACATTCCTTGTCACCTATATACATCTGAATTGAATGAGAAAGAAGTGCTACTGAATACAGATGAAGGAGATGCTGAAAAGTTTTGTATACTTTTTGACTCCTCGGAAGTTCTGTCAGAGCAGGATTTTGTATATGATGTACTTGATTTGCTATTGGGAATTCCATCTAATACATTTTTATATGATGATGTAAGAGATTACGTTTGTTTTGAAATATTAATATTCTCTAAAAAACTATGTTGTTATAGAATAATTTTGTTTATTTACACACCTTTAGTGATTATAATCATCAGCAAATTCAAATGAAATTTGGCCTTTTCATGTGGCAGATAGAAATCTAATGTTATTTATGTCTATCCACTGCAATATTTATTTAGAAATTCACTGAATGTTTGAATTTTTTTAATATTTGATATCTGTAATTGTAATCATGAGGATTTGGTTTTTATTCATCTCATTTTCAAGTACATTTTTTGAATATCTATATATATTGGATTTCATTTGCAGTCAGTGCTTTTTAAATTTTCTAGGGAGACTTTTATAGATAAAGTTATTTTACAGTTACACGATATATACTGATTATTATTTAAATCCTATTATAAAAGCAATAAACATAAATTGGAAGGAAAATATCATTTCTTTACCCTAATTTATTTATTAGAAAAATAAATTTTAGTGCAAATTTTTTTGTTTTTTTCTGCCACTGGAATTGATTATGTTAGTGTTAAATAATGAGAATCGAAGACTGCTTATTTTTGTACTGTTAAAAGTTTCTTAATAATCTTCTTTGTAAATTGTGCATCTTTTTTTTTTTCAAAAAATTCAATGGGGAGAGGTGTTACAGGTTTGATAGTATTTGTTGAAAATTAATGTAACAGATTTGTAATATTCTTTCTAAATAGCTTAGGCTTGGTTGATTGAATATCTTGATTGTATCATTCTAGAATAATAACAGACATTATTCAAAACTGATTCTCACAACAATCGGTTAAGTTTATAATGACAGAAAAAAGACTTTTTTTAAAAGTAAAAACTATGCATTAGTTCATTTTAATAAATGATAAAATATTAATTATAAAAGTTATACAGAATTTAAAATTACATAAAAATAATTATGTTGGTAAATAATTGTTTTAAAAAAATAAATATTATACAGAGATACAACAATTGTACAATAAAGCTTCAAGATGGCTTGTATAATTTCTATTTAATGTGTTTGCAGTGATATTATTTTATTACTTTTTTGATAAATTCCTCTATACTTATAGTTGAATTAAAGACCTAAAAATCCTATTTCCTTAAAATTACTGAGAACACAAGGTGCAAAAATATTTAATTAATAAAAATGATTTTGATATAAAAATATTTTTTAGTTTTGACTCAAATCAGTAAAAAACAAATTTGAATTATAACTATATTTTAACAGAAAATCCATGATATTATAAAAAATATTTTTGTCAATTCTGCTTAAAAGGGATTGATTTAGGTACTTCCTGTCACAGAAACACATACACAAATGCATACAATTGATAAAATGCAAGCATTTGATGATGCTAAAATCTACAAATTAAATTTTTGTGTGTTAAAAGTGTATTTTCATTTATTCGTTTTTAAATTTTAAAAATTCAGTTTGAATTCATTTTTAGTTGCCTTTTTTAAGAGATTATATTATTCATTCTAAAATTTATTTTCTTGTTGTATATAATTAAAGGAATAGATTTTATAATGATTTTTAAATAAAGATAAAAATAATTAATTTAAATTTTTACTTGGAAAATAATTAAGTTTAATTTTTAAGATGATTAATTAATAATTAACATAGGGCATTTTATAACACATTATATATACTTAAATATCATGAAGGACATTCACCTATTTATGCAATTAAAAAATACATTTTTATATTTAGCACATCTATTTTGATATGTCTGCTGGAAGAAGATTTTTGAACACAAATTTAGCCAATTTATTTATTTTTTATTTATTTTATTTTGATAATATTACAAAATTTCTTATTTTTAATTATTAATCTTCTCATAAATCAAATTTAATTACTGCTTGATTCTAAGAAAATTAACAATACTTAAAATGCTTTAATAAATTAATAAAAGTGCATTACCTAACTTTGAATTTTAGGATGGATTTGTTGCAGAATTGCATTATTTGACAAATAATTAATTTAATAGATTGACATTAAAAATTCTTTTAAAACGGTTAAATGGTTTTGTCAATATTATTGATTGAAAAGTAACATTTATAAAAATGTATAAAAAGATTAAATAAGATTTATTAGTTTATATTTCAAAAACTTTTTTATAAGTATCTTGAAATCTTTCTCTTACTGAAAAAAAAAAAAAAAAAAAAAACTTGCACTCAGGGGAAATTTTAAATTGAAAATTTACTTGATTCTAAAACATACATGAAATGAATCCACTTCTTAAAAATAATTAATAAGAAATTTTCAATTTGTGGATAAATGTGATACTTGTTTTAATCTTATTTAAAGATATTTATTTTTTAGAAGAAACTATTCCAAATGAAGCCATTTACTCGTCTAGCTAGAATGTCAAGTGAAAGCACATTACAAATTTGTGAAAATTTTATAGAATGTGGCAAAGCTTTTTATAAGTTAAAGACATTTTGTTCTTCAATAAATCCTGAAGAAGGTAGGTGTTGGTTTTCAAAAAATAATTTAAATTGTTTTTAATTTTTGATTTTTATTCAAGAAATTTAAGATTTATAATCAATCTATTTTTCACTTTTACTAGGTATTAACTTATCATTTTTCTATTGTATATGTGCTTTGAGTGAGGATAGAATGCTTCCTTCAATTATGCTGATTTGGAATATTTATTAGTATTCTAAATTGAAATTATTTTTTTGATTACAATGTCTAATGAAATGTGCTGCTATCTTCAATTTGAATGTGAAGTATATATTAATTATATATATTTAGTATTCTGATTTGTAAAATAAAACAATTTAGGGGGAAAAAAATGGTGGATGCTTTTCCTTCAGTTTAATTGCTTTTTTTTTTACTTGCTCTAACTTTTATTCAATTAATTCTGAGTATGTTTATGAACCTTATCGATTTGAATCAAGCTGCTTAATTTTGCTGAGAATTTTTGCTTGAAGAATCTTTTTAGAGTGCACATTACTAAATATAGTAATGAAAATAACAGAAAATATATCAATATAGAATATTAATGATCAGTATTTAAAAAATTATTCTAAAAACATAAAATTTGTTTTGGATAAATTGGAAGGTGATTTAAGTTTAGTTGTATGAATGTCCTGTTTTAAAGCAAGCTCTAGGATTGTATAATTTTGAACTGCTGTCATCTGAGTTGTTACCTCCTTCTCCAAACTTCAATACCACACCAGCAGGAGGCCATTTGCCCACTGCATATTTAATGTCCACCAGCTCTGTTTATGCAGTGGTTCTTTGGTGGAATTGGCTCTCAAACCTGAAATCCTGATGTCCCAAAGTTGAAAATTTACCATCGGGCCACTGTGGCAGAAAATGATTTGAGGGATGATTTATGAGCATCTGGCTGTTTATTTTATAATTTATTTTCAAATCAGTAAATTAATTTTCATTTATAAATAAGTGCAGTCTTTCTTATGACGAAAGAGAAAAAAATGTCAAATAAAGTGCAGAAGGCAATATTTTTATGTACATCTCTAACTGATCACAAATCAGATTTTCTATTCATGAAAAAAAAAAAAAAAATGATATATACCATTTGATGCAAAGTGTACTTATGGTTTTTTTTTTATTTAAATAGAATTCAAAATTTATTTTGAAATTCAGAAAGTTGCTAGGTATTTGAATTTATCAATTTGCTTTATTTATTTTCAAAATTCATATAACTTAAATTAGAAATCATGTATATTGTGTAAAATCTGACTTCTAAAATCCATTTTTAAAAGCCTTCCGTTCTACTTTAAGTTATTTAATTTCTTCTTACATTCTTTATTTAAATGCTTCACCTTTTTTGTAACCAGATTGTAGAATTCTGCATTATAATTAACCATACATATAAAAATTCTATTTCTAAAAGAAAAAATTAAACAAAAAATTTAATTTTTTAACTAAGCATAAATTTCTAATCTTTGAATCTAGAATCTATTTATTCAATCTTTTTGCTTTTATTGAAGGTTTGATTCTGAAGGGTTTGAAGGATGGTATTTATACTATTCTCACAGCATATATGGAATATATAACATCAGTGAAATATAATACACCTACTGTGCATGTAGTGCGAACAGATGTTTTGGAAAATGCCCTAGTGTTGAAGTAAGTTTTGATATATATATATATATTGTAAGTATAAGTTATATATTTATAAGTAAGAAAAATATAAGCATTATGTAATTAAAACCTATTATTAAAACAATCTAAAATTAAAATTATTTTTGGAAACAAAACTAAATTATTTCGGAATCGAAACTAAAAAAATTATTTCTGAATTAAACTAAAACTAAAGGGTGGAGCCTAGCACAGCCCACCTCTTGGCGTCTTTTTGAATTCTTGCCAAACGAGTGGCAATAACGTCGCCAATGGGGCAACCTAGACGGATTATTTTTTATTATTATTATTTTTTTTTATTATTATTTATTTATTATTTTATTTTATTATTATTTTATTTTTTATTATTTATTTATTTTATTTATTATTATTTCTGGCCTTAAAGTGTCGTTTTTTAATTGAAAAATAATAATAATAGCAAATATTCAATTAGTAGTCAACTTAGCGAGATTTCAAATAAGTTGCCAAGAGATGGACCCATCTAGGATTTTACCAAACTAAAAAAAGAAAAGAAAAAGCACCATTGTATTTAGAGAGCGTGAATGCAGCTACTACTAAAACACAGATGAATCTACTCAATCAGTAATAAAAACCAAGTTAATAAGAAAAAAAAAAAAATACCAAAATTAAACCAAATAAAATAAGAATACGGCCTGAAGATTTTCTCAAGGGTCACCTTCAGGCAGGGATTCAAAATAACGGATTTTTTCTGTGAGGAATCCAGACTAAATTGTCCAACAGTATTAACTCCTCGTGACCCGAAAATCCCCTGAAATTAGGCCTAAGAGATACACCATTTTTACAAAAAAGAAACAAAACAATAAATTAAAAGAATACGACCACTAATAAGCAAAAATACCATAACATAAAATAATCATATAATAACTCTCATAACCAATTATGAAAACTAAAAGGAAAGAACTTACCAGAAGCAGGCAAATTTTTTTTTTAACATAAGCTGTCCCATTTTTATTTCTCGCGCCACAAACTGTTTTTGCTAACGCCATTCAAGGTAAAAATAATTGGAGGGTCTCAGTGTAATCGACGTAATAGCAGAGGGAAATAGGTTTGCTCCTCTTAAACAAGGAAGTTGCCATTCCTTTTACTACAGTTACGCTCCTTAATGGTAAAGCCGAACTATGAGTTGCCAACGGACAAGGAGAACCTCAGATCATCCCTAAAGGCATGTGCATCGGGTATTATGGACCCTTATGCGAAGACTGCGTAAATACCATAGACGAAGGATCGTTTTATTCCACGACCACTTCAAAGGCAAAGTTGGGTGTCATCGACTATACCACGATGATAGCTCCGGATTTGAAGATCGACCAAAAAGAAAGAATCTTGCATCTACTCTAGAAGTTTCCAGAAATTTTTGATCAAGAAAGGAAGTCAACTCAATGCTAAACACCGAATAAACACAGGTGACCATTTACCTATCGATCAGAGAGCTTACAGAGTGTCCCCATCTGAACGCCACCTTATCAGTGAAGAGTTAACCAACATATTAGAAAGAGACATCATTCAACCATCAGAAAGTCCATGGTCATCTCCAGTCGTCTTGGTCAGGAAAAAAGATGGAAGCTGGCGTTTTTGTGTTGATTATCGCCGACTCAACAAAATTACCAAGGAAGACTTGTATCCATTGCCGCGTATTGACGACACCTTGGATTGCCCGAAGGGGGCAAAATATTTTTCGTCTATGGATCTCTACTCTGGTTACTGGCAAATAGAAGTTGATGAAGCCGATCGTGAGAAAACAGCTTTTATAACACCTGAGGGATTATACGAGTTTAAAGTGATGCCATTCTGCTTATGCAATGCTCCAGCAACTTTTGAAAGGATGATGGATAATCTTCTGCGACATTTAAAATGGACAATGTGCCTTTGCTATTTAGATGACATAGTGGTGTTCTCAGAAACATTCGATGAACATCTTCAGAGGTTGAATACCGTCCTTCAGTGTATACAGAACGTAGGCCTTATCCTTGATCCAAAAAAATGCCTCTTTGGAGTACAAGAGATAAAGATCTTGGGACACCTAGTATCCAGTGACGGCGTACGACCGGACCCAGAAAAAGTAAAGGCCGTGAGTGACTTTCCCGTGCCTAGGAATATCCTTGGCATAAGAAGCTTTCTGGGACTTTGCTCTTACTATCGCCGATTTATAAAGGACTTTTGCCATAAAGCCGAACCTCTACAGCTGTTACTGAAGGGGGACACAAAATTCCGTTGGAGACCTGAACAAGTTGTAACTTTTAATAACTTAAAGAAAGATCTTACCTCCGATCCTGTTTTAGGCCTTTATGACGAAAATGCACCAATGGAACTTCACACCGACGCGAGTGGATACGGAATCGGCGCAGTATTAGTCCAAATCCAAGATGGGAAGGAAAAAGTAATAGCTTATGCCTCGCGTACTCTGACGAAGGCTGAGAGAAACTATTCCACAACTGAAAGAGAATGCCTTGCGGGCCATATGGGCTATAACTAAGTTTTAGCCATATCTCTTTGGAAAGACTTTCAAGATCGTCACTGACCATCATTCCCTGTGTTGGCTGACAGGACTGAAGGATTCCTCTGGAAGACTCGCTAGATGGGCGCTGTGACTCCAAGAATACAACGTAGCAGTGGTGTACAAAAATGGAAGAAAACACAAAGATGCTGATAGTCTGTCCAGAAACCCATTAAAAGTCGATGCTTCATGGTCTGGGGACTCCATAGGTACCCCTTTATTCACTAATCTCTCAAAAGAACAGATGAAAGATCCGGAATTGGCAAAAATAATGAGACCAATCAAGTACCGAAGCAAGCAGGCTGGGAAACTTTGAATTAGTCGAAAGAGTCCTCTACAAGAAGAATTTTGATCCGTCTGGAAGGAAATTTCTACCAGTGATCCCGAAGCATTTACGACTCAGTATTATAGAATCTCTCCATGACGACCCTACCGCCGAACATCTAGGATTCACCAGGTCGTATGATAGAATAAGAAAGCGATTTCATTAGCCAGGTTTGTGCAGAAATGTTCGAAGATATGTGATGCACTGCCGTGAATGTCAAAGGAGAAAATCTATTCCTCAGAAGCCACCAGGTCATCTCGTGCCTATTCCACCAGCTGCCGCTCCTTTCCATCGTATCGGAATCGAACTGCTAGGACGATTTCTAAAATCTGACGACGGCAACAGATGGATTGTAGTATGCACTGATTATTTGTCACCGGTACGCAGTCACCAGAGCTTTACCGACGGCGGAAGCTACGGAAATCGCCAAATTCCTACTAAAGGACATAATCCTGAAGCATGGAGCTCCACGAGTTATCATTACAGACCGTGGTCAAGTATTCCAGTCCAAGCTGGTGGCCGATATTAATCGACTGTGCAATATCACTCATCGAATGACTACAGCCTATCATCCGCAAACAAATGGCCTCACAGAGCGATTCAACAAAACGCTAGCAGATATGCTTTCTATGTATGTTGATGTCGAACAGAAGAACTGGGACCAGATATTGCCGTTCGTCACATTCGCTTACAACACTGCCAAGCACGACACGACAGGTTTTACGCCCTTCTACCTAATACATGGGCGAGAAGCTGAAACGCCGTTGGATACGATGTTTCCCCTCTGCCCCAACGAGTTCAGCCAAGAAGACGATTACGTTAGTCATCTGATCAATAAAGCAGAAGTGAGGCAATTAGCTCGTGTACGAACTCTCGAGGCTCAGAAAGATTGCCGGCGTTGTGACTCCAAACATCGGATGGTGGCATACGAACCAGGGTATTTGGTGTGGATTTTTATACCAGTTCGTAAAATAGGGCTTTCCGAGAAGCTCCTCTAGAGGTAGTTTGACCCTTATCAAGTTTTGAGGCGGTTGTTCGACGTCACCTATGAAGTAGCCGATTTCGATCCTACTTCTAGAAGGCGGAAATCGAAGGAAGTTGTCCACGTTTTACGCATGAAGCCATACTGTGATCCAGAAGAACAAGACGACCAACATTCTTTTGAAAGTATGGAGGTTCCGGAAAGAGACATTTCTCAAGAGATTACTCCCCATGAAAACGCAACGACTTATACTGGCCCTGTGACTCGATCAAGAACTAAAGCCACAAAATTAAATGTCATAACATTGAGACGCTGTTCTTCTAAGGAGGGAGCAATGCCGCATTGAAAAGAGACAGTCGACTCTCCATGGCCGAATGGTCATAGCACTGGTCTCTTAAGCAAGAGATCGTAAGTTCGAATCCCGCTAGAGACAATGCGATTCATAGTCTGTGTAAATATTTAATTCCTTGATTTTATGTTTTCCTTTCTTTCATGTTCCAGAAGATTCTGGATATTTCTTTAGTTTACCAGATAAGTGTTCTGGACTTTTCTTACTGTCTCCAGAAAAGTATTCGGGAACTTTCCCTGCTAGTATAAAAGCAGATCCGTCAGTCACTGAGTTCTGAGAACAGAGTTGAGTTAATAAATTGGTTTAGCTCTACTTCTTGTGTGTGTCATTGAGTTCCACACTAGAGTACCTACGTGACAATATGAGGAAATGTTAGGAAAATGCATTTTTTTCATGTTCATCATTGAAATTTCAAGTGCAATCATTGAAACAAAAGTATCAGATGTAATTAAGTATCAACTTATAGCTGTTAGTGAAGCTGAAAACATACACACGTCTTTATTATTAGTTGAGATTACTTTTCATTTGTTAATTTATTTTTTGCAGTAGTTTGATTGAAATTTGTGGACTTCGTTTTGAAGGGAACACTGCTTCGGAGATTCCAAAGGTACGTTTTTACGGGACAATTTGTAATATTTTTTTCCAATTCCCGAATGAAAATCAACAATAACTTTATATGCATTTAATTTGTTATGTTTAAAGTGATTTTTTAAATTGAAATTATTATTTTTTAAAAAATTTGCTATAATTCAGAAATAATAACTAAAAAAATTTCCCCCCATTTCATTGTGCATTGTTAAAGACTTTGCTAAAGACAGGTAGATAAAATGTGTGTATATTCCAAGCAATATATTGCCTTATTGAAAGTAATTTGATGCATTGCTAACATTTCTTCTAGGGTCTGGGTTTGCTTTCATACTTGAATAAAATATCTTGGCTTCATAAAACGAAAGAAAATGCAATCATGGTCGCTGTTCTTTTGAAATATTTGTGTACTCCATATTTTAGGTAAGGTTAGAAGCTATTATTTTGATATTTTAAGCATTTTCCCCTTTATTTATAGACAAAAATATAAAAAAGCATAGGAAGAAAACTTTAAAAGCATTTTCTTTGAATTATTGTGTTTTTTACTATTTTTGAATGAATTGAAACATTGTTTAATTGTATTAAGTCATAAAGCATTTGACTTTTGTAATATATATTTTGAGAAATGAGGAATTTTCATATTTTTGGTCTTAATATTGTATATCGGTTTCCTTTTTGTCTAAAATAGAAAACATTTATTTAAATAAAACTTCTTCAAAAGTTGAGAAAAAAAAAAAAAGTGAAAAATATTTTATGAATTTGTTGCATTTACAAAATGAAGACATTTTTATTTAAAGGCATTTAATGCAAAAGCCTTTTTAATTAATTAGAAAAAGTCTTAGAATAAAATAGAAAATAAGTTTACATATTAATTAAATATCATATTAATATCTGGTAAAGATATACTTTTGAAATCTGTTTTTATGTGTTTTTAGAAGTGATGTGACTAACTTGTGTTGATTCTGCTGTGAATAATTTATTACTATTATTATTATTATTAAAGCTTTCTAAATAAATGGATGTCTGAAGGCATTTGCTGTGATCCATTTGATGAATTCCAAATTGAAGAGGATCGAAAGTATTTGGATAGAAAAGGTATTTTGCATTCTTTGGTTTAAATGCAATAGACATTCTTCAAAGAATTTTATGTGGAATTTGAAGTTTCATAGAAAAAAAAAAAATTGATGTATGGAAATTTCACTGTACAGGAAAGCAAACTCAACATTCTTACTGGATATTTTATATTGGATAATCTTGCAGTATGCAGTTAAGCATAGTTAATTTTTTAGTTTTAAACAAGACTTAACAAATTATACTATTAAAGGAAAACATTTTTAAAATTATACTTTTATTTGTACTGGGTGAATTTCTTTGCAGTATTCTTAAACTAAGGATCTAAATATCTGCAATGCTTTAAAAAGTTTTTATTCTGAAATCATATTTTTTCAAAATTTTCTTTCTCAATTCTAAAACTGGTCTCTCAGTCTATGATTTCAAATTCTGTTTTACAGCTATTATATTACCCAAAAATTAACTATCTAGAGGTATAAGACAGAATGTAGAACATTCTTGAGCAATAATAGTCTCAGTTCTGTGCAGAGAAAGCAGGAAATATATTTTCTTTTTGCATGAAAATGCATTTGGAACTTTGGAATCAGAAAATCTAAGAATCTTAGGATTCTACGAATAAAGATTTTAGTTGTAATTCTTTCAATATCTGGTGAGGTAATCAAAATCATTTATTTTTCACAAACTATTCTCTTTCTACTTTAAATTACTGAGATCTGTTGTTTGTTAGTATACATATATCAGATTATGTGGAATTGAATATCTTTCTGTCTGAATTGATTTTTTGATATTGATCACAAAAGAAATTAAGTGTATTAATTCTTAAAAAAAAAAATTGTTTCATTCTTTGCATTTTTTTTTTTTTGTTTAGATAGCAATTACTTTAAAAAAAAGAATTGAAAAATCAAAATGCTAAGTAAAATCTTATGAAATGATATAATAAACCACATCCCACATTAATTTCATAATTTAAAAAGAAATATTTTCATTATTACTTCATTAATATAAGAGTTTAATGAATAAATTTGCTTATAACATTAATTTTTTGCATTGCATTAATATTTTGAACTACTTGAAATCATGCCTGGTTTTTATTTTATAGTAATTTTTTGACTTTTTGGAATATAGCCTTTAGCAAATTTATTATTGAGCAGAAATATCTTAATTTAATGCTGAATACTTTTAATTACATTAAAATAAAGCTTGTGGATTCAATAAATTACTGTAAAATTATGAGCTAATCTTTTCTTTGGAATTTCACAAAACCATTCATAAATAATAACTATTCAATAAAGTCTTAAAAATTCAAAAATATTTGATGTTAATTGTATCTTTTATCGATACTTTTATTTCATTTTTACCAGGAAATACTTTTATAAAGTAAATCATACTTCAATCTAATTAATTATCAAAGAAATTTTGAAAATTCAAATAAGTTTGTTAGTATAAATGAACATCAGAAAACAATCATAGTATTCATGTTGGACTTTATAATTCATTTTTAATTTTTCTGTTTGAAAATTAATATTACATAATTTATTTTTCAAACAGATGAACTATATTGGAAATTTGCATATACTGAACATGAAGATGATAATATGAGAATTTTGCCATATGAGATAAAAAAATTTTCACATGATATTTTGGAATGTGGAAAAACTATGAGACTATTACAAAACTGTGATGTACAGGTAATTATTTGCTGTTCCTTTATTGTAAATTTGTATTATAATTAATTCAGCATGTAAGGCAATTCACATGCAAATTTGTATTATAATTAATTTCATGTTGTATTAAATTCATTTTATTGTTTCTGTTATTAAACATAATTAAATATATCAAAAATTATAAATTAATTTTATAATGAATTTGGTTTGTGATTCACATGATAGGTCTTAAATTTATATTCATTATTTATTAAATCACATTTTCTAATGATATTTTGAAATAAAAGCATGACTTTTAAAAATTATGCCGATTTTCAAGGCCCATTTTTTTAATACTTTATATAATTAAAAAAAGGATTAATAATGTGAAAAGGCTAACATTTTATTTTTAATGAAGCTTTGATATTTAATTGTAAATAATTCATGGAATTTTATAGATTTTCTTAGTTAAAATTATTATTTTAATGTCATTACTTTAAAATTTATTTTTTATAGATGTATATTTTTAATAATAGAATGGAAAATAAAATTCATTTATTGATTTTCTTTTATTCTTTCTTTGTATAATATCTGGAAAAATAATTTCATTTGACATAATATTACAAAAATCTAAATAAAATTGTTGTTTTTCTCTTGAACTAACAAAAGTTTATTTCTTGAATTTAAATTTTTTTTTTTTTTGAGTAGATGTTCAGCCTAGACTATATGACATGCAATGCACCCCCCAGTCTTTCCATGTTGTTTTCATATGATGCTGTGAAATGTAGAATGGCCGAATGTGAACAATACATTTTAAACAAAGAAACATTTGAATTGAAACATAAAAATGGCAGAAACTTTTCTGAAGATGAATTTTATATTGGACAACAGATTTTTATTGATCAAAGGATTTTAGCTGAAAAAATTGAAAGTAAGTTCAATGCTTTATTTCTTTTTATCATACAAAATAAAAAAGAAAAAAAAAATGTAGAAGTGTAACACCTTTTTTGTCTAAAATTCAAAGAAAGCTAAAAATTTTGTCATTTTTAAAATGAAAATCACTAATTCCTATTTATGTGAGAACAACTTCTCTGAAAATCATTATCTGAAAAAAAAATTCCTTAAACACATATGTAGCAATCATGGTAACTGAGGAGAAGAGTTTTTGCTTTAACAGTACCTTTTATTGGATTATCTGTCTTTAATAGTTGATGACAAGTTTTGATTATTGAATTTATGATTTTGAATGTGTACTTTCTAACTGTAATTGATAACTAAAGTGACGTGGTCTCTGTTGATTGGCCAGAGTAATAGAGACATTTATAAAGATATGGTTAAATTTTATGAGTTCAAAGCAGACGTTTCCCCTTGAGAAGCCTATGAAGTTAATAGGATTAATGTCAAACAGTTGAAGTTATAGCAATTAGATTCTAAGATCTGCATTAATCTTGAATTAAAAGTGTTTTTTTTTTTTTTTTTGGTTTTTTTTTTCTAAATCTAACTGTTGAGAAAAAGAATGTTAAAAGGCTGCAAAATTTGAATTGTATGCATGCACACAAATACATGTATATTTAAAAGAAATGCAAGGTTTGTTTTAGTAAGTTAATTTCAAGTGATTCTCTGCAGAAAATTATTTGGTCAACCTCTGATCAAAACATTATAATTCCAATTATGTCTTGAATGTCTTGTTTTTATTAGATTATTTCAGTAGCTAAAAACAGTTCACTTTGGTATTCTCAAAAGTTTTAATTGTGAGAAACATATCAAGAGCTACTAAAATCTATTTTATTATTACCTTTTGCTCTCAAATAACTCTATAAATATTTCAAACTGAATATCCACTGAATCAAACTAGTTGATATTTTAGTGCATTAAAAAAATTGTATGAAAATAAAATCAAGCATATTTCTATTGTTTTTCATCTATGGATGGTATATTTTTCAAAATCTAATGTAATTTTGTTTGCATTATGGTGCTTTATTTTAGTGTTAAAAATAAAATGTTTTTTGCTTTACAATTACTATCATTTTCTGTAATTTATACTGATTCTTATCAATAAAATGAAGGTAAGATAATGTTTTAAAATTTTATTAGGAATTTTGAACAAATTGCATGTACTTAGAAGGAAGATAAACTATTCAATGTACCTGATGTGCAAATATTAAATAATAAAAAGAAATGACCCTAATAATCTGTTAAATCCTTTGCTTATGTACATCATTAATTTAATATAAATTTTTTTTTAATGTTTGGATTTTAATATTTTATTGTAAAAAGTTATTTAATATAAATTTTATAAATAATTGAAAATGATCTGAAACTATACCTTTTTTAAATGAAAAATAAGATTGGATAAGGATATATTTTGAATTATGAATGTATTCAGCTTATAATTTCTCAATTTATCTTTATATTTTTTTTTCTTGCAGAACAATTGAATTATGTAACTACATTTGAATCAGTTCATGATATGTAAGTTATAGCTTGTAGGGTGCAAGTTTGAAATTTATCCTATTTTGTCAAGTGTTTTTTAGAAATGTTGTAATAATTGTTTTAAGCATCTAAATATATTTTAAGTAGTTCAGTTGTATAAAAAAATTTATATCACATTATCACAATAAAAAAAAAAGTAATTTTTTTTTTCACTGCTGCAGAACCATGATTTTTTTTTTAAAAAGCTCAAATAAAATATCTTTTATTAAAAGTCATATCAAAATAATTTTTAAGTGTTTTTAAAAATACCCCTTGAAAAAATGTCTTGGATTATACGTTTGAAACATTACATAAATAGTTCTCTCTCTCTCTCTCTTTTTTTCCATGCATTATGTCTTCTTAAAATTCATTTGCAAATTTAAATCAATTTTTAAAAATTTTTACTGCAAAAATAATAGAACAGTATTTAATTTTTATAGATAACTAATTTTTAGTAGTTTTATCTATATTTAGTGATTATTTTTACTTCTGACATTACATTCAATCTTCTAGTGATTAAAATTATGTGATGAAAGAAAATATGTTGTATTGTGATTTTTTTTGCAAGTTAAATATTTCTTATGAAAAGTAAGAAAAAAGTGTTTAAAAATAATGGCACCTTAATAGGCTAAGTGGTTATTCTTCTCTCGCTCACAAATACTTATAATTCTAGAGGAACATATGCTCACTATTTATACATTATATTGAATGAAATCTAATTTGTTTTTATTATTTTATGAATTTGATTAAAGTTAATAATTGGTTTCAAACATCTAAAAAAATGTAATAATATAAGTAAATATGTTTTTTTTCAAATAATTTTAAATTTGTATTCTTTTAGACAAAAGAATGATCAACATGTGAATTTGAAAAGATGTAAATCCTTTCCTAACATTACATTAGTAAAAGAAGTAAAGAATTTCGATGGCATATTGCATAAAAGTGTTGGAATTTTGTTTTCTACTTATGGATATAATCTCATAACTGTTATTGCCAATGATTTGACTGCTTCAAAAGAGCAAAATTTTTTCCTGAATTCTTGGAAATTTTCTCAAAAAAAGGACATGACGAATTCTTATTTAGCTCATGATAAATTCAGTATTCAGAACATGCCAAATAAAATAACTTATTCAAATCCAAAAGAGGAATTCGAATCTTCCGAAATAACAGAATCACTTTCATTCCAACTAGGTAAGTGCAGGTCTCATTTCAAATAAGTGTGTATTATCAATGCAAATCATTAACATAATTATATTTGTACTTAATGGATAGATAATCTCCTTGAAATCTAGTATTATGCATAATATATGTTGGGTTTTATAATTTTTTTAATATTATTTTTATTTGTAGGTCATCAACTGTAATCATGATTCAATAATTAATTTCTAAACTGTTAGAAATAATTTACATCCAACTGAAAAATTCTTTGTATGTTGTAATTAATTATGTATTATGTTATTATTATTAATAATTGTTTTGCTGGAAAAATAGGAAATTTAATGTATTAATAATTATATTTGCATTATATGATATATAATTATATTTAATCAACATTCTAATATTTTAAACAAAAATGTCTGAACTTTTTGGCTACTAAAATAGACTGAGTTATGATGCCATTCATTTCATTATTTTAAGCAACTTAATTATTGCTTTGAGCTAGCATTGCCCACTGATTGAAAGATTTTCCATGAGAGAGCCATTGAAATGTTCTAAAATTTTCTGAAATAATGGCAGTTAAAGTTTTATGATAGCTAGTTTTAATGACATAATAATGGTACTCTGTTTGTTCAAAATGTTTAGTATGTCAAGAATATTTTATTAACTATTTTGTGCTGAGAAACTGTAAAAGATTTAGACTTTGTAATTTTTTTTTTCAGACTACCTTTATTGACTCAAACAACACAACATATAATTTTCATTTTTTAAAATATTTTCCCTATTGATTAAATGATTAGAATTGCTATTTTGTATAAGTAATGGCAAAATTCATTATATTCCAGGCAAATATTTTAGAAAAAGATCTTTCTGTCTCTATTTAATGAACTAAAAAGTCAGTTTTGAAAGAAAAAAAAATCAACAAACATTTGGAAAAAAATTTTTTGTAATATCTGAGATTTTGAAAACAAATATATATGCAAAATTTGGAGTGAAAAAGCAGTTATCGAGTTTTTAAATTGCTTTTATTCTTCAGAATTTTATGAATATAGTCCACTTTTTTTTATCTTTTGTGAAGATTTCTTTGTCCAAGTCATGGCAAGAGCAAAGTGGTAAACTGAGTTGGTAAACAGGAATGATAAAACAGAGCAAGCATCAGAAAGAATTTCAATCTTATGTGGTTTAAAAATGAATTTGCTAACTTCAGCATTTTGTTTTCATGGAAAAATTAAAAGCCAGTGCAATTTCAAATTTAAAGTTACTATGCAAAGATATTAGAAAATTATTTTAATGATGTAGCTAATTTGAAATTATTACATGCATAATGTGGTAATTTTTGTTTAATATAATTCAAAATTTTAATGATTTATAAATTGTCCTCTAGTGAGTTATTTTCTCTCTCTCTTTGTTTTGCTAAACACTTATTTCTGTACTAAATTTATGAAATATTATTTGTAAATTTTTATATCTTTATTTTTTTTATTAAAATGAAATTTGGCTTACTTTGATAAGATAATAAAAAAAGTAATTGGCACTTGTTGACATTTATGGCCCTCATGATAAATTTCCAAATAATTAAAAACATTGCAAACAAATGAAACCATAATGTAATTATCTTGGTATCTTATTAACACAGAGGTTGTCATAATCTCGAAACTGTCAGTAAATAGGAGGCTGGTAATATCAGCATGTATACCAAATAATCTTATGGAAAAAACAATTTGTAGATGAGCAAGTGTTACATAAAAACATATGTCTGATTTTTTTTTTTTTTTTTTTTGTGATTAAACAAATAAAATGTTTGCCTGTTTCCTCTGCTATTATTTTTCACTATATTTGGAAAGAAGATTATTAATTTCATGTTTTATAATAATTCTTAAAATAAAGATTAAAGTATGTTTAGCTTGCATATGATGCAGGCTAAATAACATTTACATTGTATTTTGTAATCAAATTTAAAAATCTTCTACTTATTCTCATTAATCATTCTCATACCTTATAAATTATTTTGATATATTTTTTTAAATCTTATTTCCATTTGTTTGTTTCATATTATTTTTGATTATAATGAAATGTATGCATTATACGCTTTCAGCTAAATTCCCTCCTGGTTCTTTCATGGACTGCTTACTTTCTCTGTTAGTCAGTGAGTATGGGGATAAAAAAGAAAATATATATTTATTTATTCAGCTGATTTCTCTTCAAAATTTGATGCTATATAATTTCAGGGATGTTTTGAACATGAGGTAAGCATAAAGAATAATAAAGATATATTTTAGACAATTAGTGATGTTACTGTCATTGTCTTCTGATTTATTAAAAAAAATTTCACTTAGTTAATGTAAGTTTGTTATTATGATTTTCTTTAAATTAGATTTTATCTGAGATAAATGAAATTTTAATGGAGATATGAGTAGCACATGTATTCATGTGGTGTTCAATTGTGAAATACCCAAGAAAAAAAAATGAGACAGATTACTATAACATGTATTCTAACAAATTTATACCATGAATTCATGTTTATGGAAATTTAAATAAATGCTATCTTGCCGAATTCCCCTCTCTCGAAAAAGGAAAAGAGAGGAATAACCGAATGCACAGAAATGAAAAACATTTTCAAAATATTTCAAATTGTTTGAAAAAAAATTTATTGCTGTACATGATATTATATTTAAATTTTATTGGGTTTTGCATAGTTTCAGATCTTTAAAATAGTATTTTAATTGGAAATAATACTTATATTCTGCACCATTTACATTTAATCAAGGTCTTAAGACCACTGAAGATACATGCGAGACTTGTGATATATAAGGAGAAGGAGTAATGTCTTAAATTTCCACCTGCTATTGATTTCTGGACATTTTAGAAAAAATAATAAGAAGAAAAATTAGACAGACTTTGTCAAATGCTCAGTAGAATTTTTAAACTATAAATTTTAAATTTAAAATAAATTTATTATATGCTTATGAATTATTACTCAATGTAATAACCAATTTTTTTTTATGTATGGGAATGAAATTTTATAAATGAGGTAAATGATTCCATCACTAAAGCAATATTCTGTTTTCTTTGAAAATGACTAAAAATCATGAAAAAATTTTCTTTTTCGAAAAATTACCCCCCTCCCCCATTTATTATGCATATACTTTATCCAACATGTTATTTGTTCTTAATAGATAACCTATATTTATGATGATTATAATTTTTTTCTTCCTTCAAAAATTTTCCAGTGCTTTTCTGATAAAGGTCCCCCCCCCATTTCTTGTGGTTCTTGTTAAAATATAACATCTGAAATGTGTTCTGGGAGCTTAAATGAAATTTGCTTGTACATGTTAAATTTGGTTGTATTTACTAAAATATAGCTGTATGTATAATTTATTATACTTTTGACTCATAATTTATAATATATAGAATACACTTTTGTTGAATAAGTTGTAATGGAAAACTATTTGAACCGCTTATTGAAGAAATTCATTGAATTAGTATTGAAATAAATTTAATTGAGAATCGCCTAGTGAATTGTTAAAAACTGTATTAATCAAAGGTAGAATTTAGAAATATTTTATTCCTTCTGCATGAATTCCTTTTAAATTCCATATAATGTGTTGTAAATTAGCCTTTAACAATCATAATTAAAAAATACTGTTTCTGCTTTTAGTTGATATCAAAACAAATGTTTGAGCATTTTCTCTTTTGAGTTTTGAATAGTATTTTTTTTCCATTTCATACCTAAAACAAAACTAAAGGATGTATTTAATGATATATGGATGAAAATAATTATTACTATTAAGAATTTATCTATTTATTTATTTATTTTTTTACTGTAGACTTCATTTGACACAGAATGCTATAATGGATTATGTCATGAATCAGCTTCATTTTCAAGATTTATTATTATGCTTAAAGAATACATACTTTCTTCAAGATGAGAGTTTTAGTCAGCATTTGTGTGAAAAGTTATTTAAATGGGTTAGTATTTTCAATATTAATAATTTTATCACTGTTCCCAGTTACTAAAAAACTTTTTTTGTGTATTTGATAATTTCTATAACCTATAATAAAACATTTTAAAACTTAAGTTTTATGGATTAATTGAATAATAATAAAATATTATTATATATAGTGTTTTTAAAAGTAATAAGTTAAATAATTAAAAAAGTTCTGCAGATTAAATGTTTGAAGGTTGTTCTATATTATACAAGATAAGTTTTTATAAACAATTTGACAGGAAAATCAAATATAATTATTACCAATTATAAACTTATGATATACACTATATATTTCAATATGTTGACACAGTCCCTAGTTCTTAATATACTTTTGAGGCTCTTGGGTCTGCATCAGTACAAGAGGTTGCTACATTTGAAATCCATTTCCACGGTAGATCTGTCATAAATTCTGGTCTGATGTGATTATTAAATTTGTTATGGACAAAATGCCATTCTTCTGACATAGTGTGGAAAATTGATGAGGAGAGTATTTGCCAACTTCAAGTATCACCTTCAATGTTTGCTACAACTCTAAATTTGTGAGATTTGTACCCAATGTAATCTTTGCGTAGTTTTAAAATTTGATATTATTTTCGAATTAAGCTTAATTGATCGTTGATATTTAATTTTCCATTATTGAAAAAATAATGTACCTTTCATTCCACCATCAAAGGTAAAATTGCATATTTTGTCCTTCATCCTATTTGGACTGAAAAATATTTTTTTGAATGATTTTATTTGAATTTTATAACTTTCTCTAATATTTTATATAATCATGGAGAATAAATTCATGAGCTATTCATTCTGAGAGAGCTATTCTTGAATTGAATAGCTCTCTCAGTATTTTCTATTGATTCCATTTTGAATTAAAGATAAAGGCAAGATAATCTTCAATCAAATATTTTAACATGTATATTTAAAGTAATGAAATAAATAATATCAAATGAAAGTCAGTTGATCAAGATACAGTATTTTATGGTAAATGTAATATTTTTGATGTTTTAAAATTTACATAGGTGTTATTTCAAATTATTCAGTTTATTTGGGAATGTAATAAAAATTTATTTATGTTCTGAAGAGACTTTCTATTATAATTTTAAAAATGTAATGGTGTTTTAATTCAGTAGGAAATAAAGCTTTTGAATTAATAGATTTGTTTAATTCAAATGCTTTTATTTTAATTACAATATCTGAATTATTATTGGTCTTTTGTTTTTCTTTTTAAATTTTATTTCCTGGTTCATGAATAGATTTCCTAAAATGTTTTAAAATAAATGTCTATTAAAAATTAAAGAAAATTCCAAATAATGATAATTAAATGATAAACATGTATATTTCAAGAATTAGTGTTTAAAAATTAGAGTAGTAAAACTGCATTTGGAGCAAAGCATTCTTAGAAATTTAATTAAATAGACATATTAATTTTTAAATAAAATGTAGTTTAAAAAGAATTAAAATTTCATTGGAACTGCTGGAAAATTGTTATAAAAAATCATATGGTATTATGGTACAAAAGTTGCAATCTAATGCATGTTAATAGTTTTAATAAAATTATTTTAAAATTTTGTTGATGTGAAAAATTATTCAATGAGTCATTTAATTATTTTCATTTTTCTGATAATCTCTTCATTTGTAAATTTTAGGTTATGAAATGCTCATCATTGGGTGAATTTGCTGACTGGCCTATTCTAAATAAAATATTAACCAGATCAACTGCTATTCCATCTCTTTCCAATTTTCCTTTTTTAGAATCTGCTAGTGTAAATTTTGTATCAATATCTGAAGAATATTTATCTAAAAGTAAGAAATTACTGACTGTTTTTATTTTTTTGTTGTTATAAAAGATAACTATTTTGAAAAAACTTTAATGGATAATTTTATTATGAAGATTATTTTAATATGAATATTAAAATTTACTTTTCTTTTTTATTGATATGAGGTAAATTTATGAAGTCCATTAGCATTAAAGGATCTGAAATGCATATTTTTATTTATTGGTGTTTTATATTCTTTTGATATTGTTAGAATTAATATTTTTTTGATATTAAATAATTTTGTTTTACATTGCTAATTTTTTTCCTTTCTTTCTTCTTAGAAAATAAATTTCTACGATTTTTTCAATTTCAGTTTGAAGTAAGTCAAATTTTATGCATTACTACTTTGTAGATTAATATTAATTTTGTATGTATATTTAGTCTACAAAGAATTTTCTTTTTTCTCAAAAGAAAATATTAAAATAATTTTTCTTGTGAATTGTATTGAAAGATTTATTGGCATATTGAACATATAATCAGTTAATTATCATACAGCAGTCTTATTGTGCATTATTTGATAAACATTAGACACATGAATTGAAATATTAAGTATAATGTTTCATTTATGTAGAATTTTAAAATTTTCAAAATTTGACAAAGTGTTTCAGAAATTTCAATTCTATTTCAAAATGCTATTGCGCCTTATTTAGAAATCATCAACTTTTATTGTCACTACTGTTAAAAATCTGTTTGATGCATATATGATGAGGGTTTTCTTAGTTTTTTGTTATTGACCCTGAAATATATGCCCTCTTGCATTTTTGCTTCAAAAAATGATTGTTTGAAAATTTATCTGCAGCCCAATTTTTCTAAACTTATGCTGAAACCTCCATACTATGTTAAGATTTGGAAAGAGTACCATGAATGAGATTGTGTGCTTAGAAAAAAATTTAGCAAAAGTGGATCCGTCCACAATTGCAGAATGATTGTGATAATTTTTAGCTCTACAAATTAGAGCATTATCACATTTGTTTTGATTTAAAAAAAATACTTGATAGATTTTTCATGGTTGCATATTTTTATCTACAGTTGAGATATTCTTTTTCTTATTCCATAATTTTTTTGTGGAGTTAACAAGGCAATAATCCTATTTATGTGCAGTTCTTTTCATTAAATTTAGATCAAAGCACCAAACATGATTTGCTCTTTATGGCCAAAAGTTTCCGTTTCTGTTTTTTTCTGTAAAACTTTTATGTAGGAGAATCTAATATTTTTTAAATCTGGCAGTAAAAACATGATGAAGGGGTGGTGTGCCAGCTTAGATGTTGACTTTTTTTGGCCACAATTCCAAAATAGCCACCTTGTTGCTTCAAAGAAGGAAATTAATATAATTAAACTTACCATAAATGAAATGTCAGTATTAATGCAGCAGATATGCAAGGAGTTTTAATATCATACAAATGCAAGCAATGTGTCTATGTGGAAATCATATTGAACATTCATCAACTATCTTTCCAAATTTGGATAAATTTTGAGAATTTCAAAACTCAGTCCTCTTTTGTATTTTTCAGATTATTTTTTCTCTTAGATTTCAAATTGAATTTTGAATTGTAATGAAAATTTTTGATCTACCTTTTAAAATGCTAGGCACTACAAATAATATCTCTTTAGCTAATTCATAAGTTTAAAACAATTCCTGGAAAGCTTTATATTTTGGCCAAGTCAGGAATTTGATATTATTGAAGAAATAAAAATCAAATGCTATATATGTAATTAGTTTTTTTTTTTTATTTCTTTTCTCAATGCAAATTTTGTATTCTGCTTTATGGTGCTTAATGAAGTATTACTTGAGATAATAAATTACAGTATCAACTTTGCATTATGATCAATTTTGAATTGATGACTTTTAATGAAATTGGAAAATCAGTTTTCACAAACATATATTGGGTCACACGTAGATTTTGCAACAATATGGAATTGTATAGGTCACTCACCTTATATTTCTTTGTTGAGATTTTAAATATCTTGGTGTCCTTTTTTGCAGTCTTACTCATTTGTTGCTTAGAATATTATGTTAAAAGCACGGTAATTCTTAAAGAGACATTATACAGTAGACTCCCGATTATCCGCGGGCGGGTTATCCGCGGAGCGGATTATCCGCGCTTGCCGCACTAAGTTTTCTTTTTTGCTTCCAAGCAAAGGGAAAATGCTTCCAAAGCAAGAAGCAAACACAAATGACTGATTTCTTCAAAAAGGTGTCGTTTTACAGTTATGCTTTTGTAATTACATAATACATTACAGTATTAAAACAGTACATATGTATTAATTTTTCTGTGTATCCTTGACACCTCTCGTAAGTACAAAGCACTTTTCTGTTTTCATTAACAAAATGCATTTTAGGTGAGTTTTGAGTGATATACTAAAATATTAAGCGTTAGTTAAAGATTTCCTGTTGTTTATTTTACGTTTTATTGCACATAAAACGATTTTTTAAAGTTGGAATGACTGTTTTCTCTTTTGCTATACCCGTTTTCAGCTTTTTTCGGATTATCCGCGATTTTGTTATCCGCGGCGGCCGCGCCACCCAATTCCGCGGATAATCGGGAGTGTACTGTACTTCCAATGTATTTTAAAATCCATCAAGAATTATTCATCAAAATTTTTTTTGACACTTAATAGATTATATATACATATAATTATTTTTTATTTAATATTTTACTTTTAATCTCTTATTTTCATTTTAGATTGATTGGCCTCTAAATGTTATTATTCATAAAGCCTGCATCACACAATACATCAATATTCATTCTCGTATCTTAGAGCTAGAATTTTTATGTTGGCTTCTTGGGAAAATATGGAGATTACATTTTATTGATGGTAATTATTATTTATTTGCTAATTAATATGCGTTGATTTTCAGTCTAGTTTTTCATCAATCACTATTGATTATAAATAACCTTCTTCGTCTAAATCTCTTCATCTAATATGCTCCTTTTTATTTTTTCAAAGTTTTCTTTCATAATTGGTTTTTAGTGACAGATAATTTATGATTTGCAGTTTCGAATATTATTATTTATAACATGTCTTATATTTGTTTAATATTTTAGCTAGAAGTGAAGTTTTGCAACAATCTCCTCAATACAGGAAAGTGATACTGTATAGGTAAATATAGAACTTTAGTTTATTTTCAGAATTCTATATTTAACTTGTTTTAACTGTTGTATTTTAGCTGAGCAGTGACTGAAATATAAATGTGAAATAACTGAAAAATTGTGTGTGTTTATTTTCTTCAAAAGGTTTTCTTATTGTTATAAATTTAATTTTAGGTTTAACATGCATCAGTTTGTACGTGTTTTACGCAGCTGTATTCATCAGGATCTTGGAGGTCCTCTCTGGCAATTTCTTTTGAAGAGCTTGAATACCAAGGAATTGAGTATCGATGCTCTGGAGGACATTCATTTGAAGTACTTAGAAAAAGCTTTAGAACGGTAAAGAAATTGTGTTTAGAAACATATTTATATTTTTTATTACTGGTGCTATGAAATTTTTGTGATTTCCTTTATCTTCCGCTAGTAGTTAGTTGTTTATCCACAATGGAAAGAAAAACAAAAATGGCTTTGTTTTTTAAATTGATTAACTGATGAGAGAACAAAATTTATCTTTTGAAAGGAATTTGCACTTGAATGAAAATTTATTATTGCAGATGTTTTCTCACTCAAGATACTCATCATCTTCATGAAATATTGGAACTTTTATTCCGACAAGTGAATACTTTCTGTGATGCTGCTCTGGCTGCTTCTTGGGAAATGAATCCTGATACAAACTATTTTGAATCTTCCAATTTTCCATTATTATCAGACTGTTATAAGCGATATACAAAATGTAGAGATCGCTTCTATGAATGTAAGTATATTTTAAGTTTCTATTTTGTTAAAACTTCCAGTTTCAAAGACAAAATACTTTATTATATCCCCCAAATAATTTCATTTTTTTTTTCTTTATGTACCTTATACATACTGTTACCAAAAATATATTTGTTTCTTCCTGCATCATCTTGTATATCTTATTGCTCTTTTATTTTGTATTGCACTTCCCATTAAGGGTAAACAAGATTTAATAGTCTGATAAGTCAGGTTAATCTTGAATTTTATATTCTATTGAAAATCGATTATAATAATATCCTACTTCATCAAAATCCAAAATTTTGGAAGTAGAATTTGAGTTAGAAATAATTTTGCATGACATTTGAATATTAAAATTGATGTAATAATTTAAAAGTTTCAAAGATTCAAATTTTAAAGTTCTGACACCTTTAATAATATTAGTAATTTATGATTATTTTTATCATTTATGGTTAAACTGTTCTCGTTAACTTTTCTGATAATCATTCTTGTTTGAATTTTATATATTGATAGTGGTTGATATTTTGATTGAATTAAAATGGTAATACTATTAAAATTTTTGTTTTGTCAGGGTTAAAAGGTAGAAAAAAAAATGTTGTGCATTGATTTGAAACTTTTTTGCTTTTCAGAAACGTCTTTGATTTAAAATAAATAAAAACATGCATTCCAGATTGTCAAAAATTTCCATTATTTGCTTCTAAAAAGTTTCAGCTCTTAGTATTGCAATCTAATCTCTCTCTCTATATATACATAATTGAAAATCTATTTATTTGTATGTTTGAATTTCATTCTATTACACATCCTTTGACAGATTTGAACAAAATTTGGTACGCATATTCCATAGCACCTAGATGGCTATTAAAAAGTTTCTACAATTTTCCAGAGGAGGTGAAATGGTGGTTGAAAGTTTTTACATTTTTCTGCATAAATTGTGAACAAATAATTATATAAAAATTATTTTTACGTGACTTTCAATGTTTCTTAAAAAATTGCATTTTAGTAACAACTAACAAATTAAAAATTGACAACATAATAAATTGTCTCGTCGCTGTGGTCATACTCATCTCACACATAAACATCTTCTGTTTGGTGAGCAATGTCCCATCTCCATTGCATATCACGTTAATTTGACTGACATTCATATTTTATCTGAATGTCCAATTTTTAATCCCCATCCAAATATTTCTATCTTCTTGAAAGAGATTTCATCTTATTTAGCCAAAAATCTCCACATTTTTTAGTTTTTACAAATTTTACTTTTTAACATTCTAAAACTTTATTATACGATTTTTATCTTCAACCATATGTCTGGTGCACTCTAAATAACGAACTAACTTTTAGTGACATAAATTTTATTTCTAAATGGCTATTTCTTTAACTGTAATCAATGTTTTGAAATTAATTTAAACATATTTTAAAATAATGTCTCTTTTTTTCTTTGAAATGTAAAGTCTGTTTTATTGTTTAATCCCTTACTCACATGCTTTTACATATATTGAAATTAAGTTATTCTCTTCAGACATTTTTAATTTTTTTCTGTTATGCAGCTATTTTTAGTTGGGTTTAAGATGAATTTGTAATCGAGATAGGGCTTTAAAACTGTCATTTAAGGTTATTTTCTTTATTTGTTTGACTTAATTTTCTAATATTTTAGTAATTTTAAAATTTTAATGCATCCAGTTAGCATACCATAAGTCTCTTTTTACTGATTTCAATCTTATTTATTTAAATATAATTCTATTTAAAATTAAATAAATAAAATATTTTTAAATGTATGTTTATTTTTATACATGTTGGCATTCTTAATGCTCACAATGCATCTTACTTTGTTAAAATTTTGTGCTTGTTTGTTACCTAAATTTGTTAGAATTCTGTTTTACTGACAGTTGGCATTAAAATACATAATGATCATCATTAAATTGAAATTAGAGTCCTTTGTTATGGATTATTTTATTCGTTATGGATTAACTTCAAATTTTCAATAATCTCTTAAGAAATCTTAAAATAAATAAATAAATAAAAGATTATAATATGCTTTGACAAAATGTTGAATCGCATTCCACAAAAATACCAAATAGATCTTATTGTAAGCTATTGGTGTGAATTGACCAATAGAGTCTCCAAAAGATATTATAATTCAGTATTTTTAAGGCATACCATTGCTCAAGAATAGTTTGAAAATTTTAAAGTAGTTACATAAAGTTTGGACATATAGTTAATTTTATGAATTAGTATGGATAGACCAAATGTAGATTTAAAATTTTAAAAATATGTCAAAGAAGTTTTGCAAGAAAATGATTGTAAAATTTTAGATCTAAGCACTTCTGGACTACACACAATCCATTGAGTATTTCAGTATAAACATAAATCTATTGAAGGGCAAGCAGATGTTATTCTAAGAGCAATGTATTAAATATTTAAAGAAAGTCTAGCTAGACATGCTGATTTCTGGGAATTTACTGGTTTTTCTGAATTTTCATTGAAGTTCTGTTTTTTCCACTAAGTAGAAACTATCAGTGTTTGCGAAAATACTCTCAAAGTTTTTGACAACATAAAGAAATACATAGATTTTTAAATAAAAAAAAGACCTTTTCTGAATCTGTCACGAGTAATAATATTATAAATGCTTGCCAGGATAAATTGATTCTTAAATTAGCTTCTTTTATATTGATAATATTCTTTAGCCATTTCTTTAAAAAAATCAGGCATCTGAACCAATAGTTTTTTTTTTAATATGAAAATATTTTCAATCTTGTTAAACAAATAATGAAAATATTTTCAATCTTGTTAAACAAATAATGAAAAACATTGTCAAAAGAAGTATATTGAAGAAGCAAAAACATTAGACACTTACTTTTGATAGAGCTTGATTTTCCTAAAACTCTAAGGCTGAGAAAAAAGTACTGATTTTGGAATAGTGGCTACAAGTTACTTGATTATTAGTGGAGCTACTAAAATTGAAAAAAATAAAACAGAGAGATAAAAGAGAGTGTTTGCTATTTGTGAAGAATACTATTAAAAAATATATGAATGGATATCTTAAAATTTTACTGTTTTAAAAACTGAATCTTGTTTAAATCCACATTTATTGAAAAACTTTGCTTTTTCTACTCATTAAAAATGCAAATTATTGTTATTCAATTATAATTCGCACATGAGTGCTATTTGCGCCTTTCCTCTTATCTATATATACGTGGATTAGTAATACAGGGAATTTTTATTTTTCCCAAATTTGAGTGACAATCCTGTTTCTTTCTATGAGATTCTTGGATTACAGCTAATGAGCATGCGTGAAACTGCTATAACTTTGTGAGCGAATAGAATAAATTTCTCTTATGGGAACACCGATATTCTTCTCTTATGGGAACACCAATATTCACTCTGCAAAGTTTATGTGTGTTTAGTCTCTCACACATAAATTTATTGAATGGTTTGTTTATTATTTGAGAAACTATGAGCTTATTCAGAATCGGTCAAGAATTTTTTTTTTTTTTTTAAATAATGAACTACTCAAAATCTATATTTAATACAGAATGAACAAATAAAAATATGAATTCTGGCTTCATCAAATGGATTAGAGAAGTTCCGAAAAATCCATATGCTGTGTATTCGCTTTGTAAGAAGATAATAAACTTAAATAATACAGAAAAATAGGCACTTTCTAGTCCAAAATAAGGCAAAAAGTTATGTGACAGTTCATAAAAAGTCCTCATTGATATTAGATTAAAAAGAATAAGGAAAAGATATTATATCGAGTCTGAAAATATAAAATTTGAAAATAAGCCTATGTCAAACTTTTACGTTCAAGAACAAGCATTGAAAGCTGAACTTTTTTAATGCATTCAATGACACTTTGGAAATATTTCCATATATGTTCACAGATAGTGATGTAGCCAAACAATCTTCATTAGGTTATACAAAAATTTTATATGTTATGGATTAGCTCCATTTTTTAAAGAATCTCTTAAGAATTTTTAAATAATAATGAATTTGTAATATGCTTTGATGAAATTTTGGACTTATTCTCACAAAAATACCAAATGAGGTTTATTGTAAGATACTGGTGTGAATCAACCAACAGTTTCCACAAGATATTGGAATTCAGTATTTTTACGACACAACACTGCTCAAGAACTGTTTGAGAAACTGCTAAAAAGTTATATCAAGTTTGGACCTACAGTTATTTTTATAAATTAGTTTGCATGGAGCAAATTTGAATTAAAACTATTTAAAACATATATATATATATATATATATAAGACTTTCTTGGGAAAGTGACTAAAATTTTAGAATTAGGTACTTATGGACCATATAATCCAAAAAAATAAATAATAAAAAAAAGGACATTAGTAATATTCTCTTGAACCATTTGAAATATTCAATACAAAAAACAAATCTATATTCCTAATCATAAATTTGTATTGTGTATCAAAATTTTTCTCCAAAAGTTGGTAATAAATGCTATGGACAAATTCTTCTCCAATCAATGACGATTTTGGACTTATGTTAGTTTAAATTTCTTGATATTACAGCATAGCCGTTTTTTACTAAAGATCATAGTCATCATACATTAAAAAAATATATTGAAGTAACTGAGTTCAAGTGTCTAAATTGCCATTTCTTAGTATTATTAATCTTTTAAATTAAAATTTAATCTATTAAAAGAGTTACTGTGAACCTTAAAGCTTCATGTTTTTCCCAAGGCCTTGATTTTTGAGGGGTACTCAAATATTTTTTTTACATATAGACGATACATGCTATAACTGAAATTGCCTTTTATCTGGATTCTTTAGTATTGTAATTAATTAGGGTTGAAATTAAAACCTTTTATGAATTGAATATAAAAACTCTATGATTTAAAAGCGCGTCTTCCACCTTTTCTTGTGTATATCTATAGCTGATGCAACAGTTGCTTTGAGTACAATGATTAGTTAACAATAAATTTAAAGTAATAAATTAAAAGATACTATATCTATCAATATTAAGCTGTTATTTAGTTTGTCGTTTCAATAACTTGGTTACATATACTCCCAGGATTTGTTGAATTTGCTAGACATGTATGATTAAAACTGTTTAGAAACTACAATTAATAGAAGAAGTAATTTGATTTTTTTTCTTGTATTTTATGATGCTATTATTTTGTATTTTCGATATTATTATTTCGAGTTTCTTTCTGAAATAATTGGCTATAAATTATATATTTTGGTATTTACTTTAAATATTTGTATTAATTTGATTGTATTAAATTTATGAGAATCTAATTGATTTACATTACACAAAATTGGCTCTTTCTATGAAATATGTATAGTTAAATAGTTACTGTACGACTATTGAAAGTCAAATTCTTATGAATTATTCCAATAAAAGTGCTGGGCTGTATTAATTTGAAATCTTTGTTAGTGTTTAGAAATTTTTTGTTTTCAAAAATAGTAATTCTCTTGCTGCTAAAAAAAATACTTCAAATATCTCTTTTATCACTTTCAAATTACCAATAATTAAATTTCAAATTACTCTCATATTAAGAGAAGTATCTTTTCAGCTTTATCTTTAACAATTTCTTCTTGAAGAATAATTCATGCACTAATTCTACTTAACAAATGATAGAAATAAAACAGTTTTGAATTTATATATGACTTATAATCAGATATGAGGCATTTCTGAAGAAATACAAATTTCATTGTTTTTTAATTGGATTTTTCATTCTTGATATCGATTAATTTTCTTTTTATATTGCCGCATTGAAAAGAGGCAGTCGACTCTCCATGGCCAAATGGTCATAGCACTGATCTCATAATCAAGAGATTGTAAGTTCAAATCCCGCTAGAGACAATGCGATTCACAGTTTGTGTAAATATTTAATTCCTTGATTTTATGTTTCCCTTTATTTCATGTTCCAGAAGATTCTAGACATTTTTTTTAGTTTACCAGACAAGTGTTCTGGACTTTTCTTACTGTCTCCAGAAAAGCATTTGGGAACTTTCCCTGCTAGTATAAAAGCAGAAGATTTGTCAGTCACTGTGTTCTCAGTTCAGAGTTGAGTTAATAAATTGGTTTAGCTCTACTTTCTTGTGTGTGTCATTGCGTTCCACACTAAAAGTATCTACGTGACAATATAATAATTTATATTGTCACATAGTCACATCTTATTTTTACTCTCTCCAGCATTTTTTTATAGTTTTCATTTTATTTTTCAATTAATAATGCTTTCGTTATTTCTCAGTATTGATGCTTGGTAAAATTTATTATTTAATGAAGTTTTTCTTTTTGTCCCAGGCTGTTATAAATGTATACATTCCTATTTTGATAATAATTGTCTATTTTCCTAATTTATAATAAAATATTCTATTTCTTACCTGTCTGGATAACAGCCTTTTTACAATCATGACCAGGTAGTTTCTTTTCCTTTCCTCTGTTTCTAATGTACTTAATTCTTAAAAAGTTTTCTTTTTATTTCTTTATAATAACTACTTATTATTTCTTATATATCTATTTCTTATATATCTACTTATAATTTTCTTTATATAAATATATATCATAATTGAATGAATTTTTTAACTTTAAAAATGGAAGGATTTTTTTGTATAACCTTTTATTTCGTTGTTTGTGGTGCTAAATTAATTAAATTGATAAGTTGTTGATTTATAATTACTTTATGATCATTTATTGCTATTTTGGGATTATTTGAAATTTGTAATAAGTATTAGATATTGCAGAATATATTATAGATGAACTAAAGTTTGATTATAAATTTCTCATACTTGTATGATGTTATTATATAATAATAGATTTTGTCTTTCTAAAAAAGTTATCTGCAACTTTGTAGAATGAATAAAAATATTATTTTATAGATACCAAGGAATCATAGAGCACAATGTAATAATAAACTAGATTGAAGTAACTCATATCATAATAGAAATATTACTTTCAATCTGTGGGCGGATTTACTAGTTACATAATTAAAGGATATTCTAGCTTAATAAGAATTTTCAAGAAATATATATAATTTTTTAGAATTTAAATAAATAATAAATATTTTGTATTAAAATTGGAGTTCTTAGATTAGATTATTGGCTGAAATTTGAACCACAAGCAAACTGATTAAACAGTTTGAATTTGTGTCAGCTTAACCATAGGAATATCTGATAAGATTCCTTTATTTATGCAATCGATTAATAGCAATGTAATAATGCATGCTATTTATATAGAGTATGTTTGTTACATTTTTTTTAACATTGAGTATGTACAATAAGTTTGCAGTATTTATCAATTTACTGTCTTATTGATTTGTATTCGGTTGAATGAAATTTGTCTATAATTATGTTAATACATTGATTCAACATCTGTAATCAAAAGGAAGTAACCAGCAATAAATGCTATGAATGAAAATTTAATTTTTTAATGATCTTGAAAATTTTTATTTCTAATAAATTTTGATTGTTCTCAAAAGTTTCCTTTTCAGTTTTTGTTATAAAAAAATATTATTAAGCAGTATAGCTATGCAAATTCATTAGAAATAAATGTGCTAATAATTTTATAATTAGATTTTTATTTTTTGAAATGTTTAAGAAAAATTAAGTATAAATGCATTATAAAGCATTTGTATGAAAGTATTGAAGTTTCATGTTTAGTAATCTGTCTGTGATGCTAAATTGAGTTTTGGAAAGAGTTAAAGAATTTTTAGAATTTTATTTATTTCATTTATGCATATCAACTTTTGAGCAAATAATTCAATAATTCATTTACAATGTTTTTGTTAATCAATGTATTATTGAATATAGTTAAGGTCATTAAGCACTATATCATGTCATCAATATTTTCTCATTAAATTTTATAAACACCTTGTTCATAGTTTATAAAATTAGATTCAGGGAATTTTATGGTGCAAGATATTGAATTTTGAAGTATATAGTCATTTAAATATTTCCAAACTTTTGTTCCTGTAAAATTATATTTTTAGATATTTCTTACAATAAACTATAACTTTTCTGTAATAAATCCTGTTAAATTGTTTGTTTTTTATAAAAATTCTTATTGCTGTGTAAAAATGATATTGATTTTGTCTTATATTAACTGTTAATGTCTCTTTCATTTTATTAAAGTTATTTGGAAGATACTTTCGAAGATGATCACCAGAAAGAAATTTAAACCAACTTGGGATGAACATTATAAGCTGTATTTAGAAACTGTGTTAGAAAGTGGAAAAGGATATTCTTGATTCTTCATAGAACATAAAAGAGATTTCATATGCTTCATTTCCAGATTTTAATTTCATAATTTTTGCATAACGAAAATTTTTTTTCCATAACGAATTTTTTTTTTCCATATTTGTGCAGCTTTTGCTCCATTAATTGAATTATTTGTAATGTCTTTCTGTATAATTTTGTAACATATTTATTAAAACTGTTAACTTTTTGTTGAATTTAATAATGTTGCAAATAATGTTATATTCTGAAATTTTAAATTTCTTTGAATTAAAGAAAAAGTTGTTCTGTGTATTATATTTTTTTTCCTTGAGTTTTTCTTGAAGATAAAATTATCTTGTTTATCATTTGAGTTTCTCTTTCTTTTTAACTTTAAAAAATGTTGAAAAAGGTATCGGAGATATCAGCTGTGTTGATTTAGTGATGGACTATTAAATTTTTAGTCTTTTTTGGATTATCTTCTGAATTCTATATAAGTAGCCTTGACAAATCTCTTATCGTAATTTTTATTTAATGCTTTCCAATTTTGATTATAGTATAACTTGGATAATTTTATTTATTTTTTACATTTGTTTTTTGTTTTAAATAATATCAATAAGGGAATTTGTTTTTTAAAAGTAGTTTTACAGCGATTGCACAATAATTAAATATGTTTGTTTGAGAAAGGTAATTGTCTCTAAAGGTAGTTGAATTTGGAAAAAATAGTGTTTTGTATCTAGTAAATGCTGTTTAAATAGATCATTTTTAAAAATTGTTGTTATTTTAAGGATTTTCAAAATTGATGATGCAGTCAGATAATTTTTTTTCCCCCTTAGCTGCTTTTATTTTTCTGGTGTCCATTTTCATTTAGTCATTTATATTTTAAGATTTTAATTTTTTTGTTGTGTTTTAAAAACAAAATTTTTTCTTTTAATTTCCACTGCATGCCAATTAATATAAACTTGTTTTTCAATTAAAATTTTATTTTATAATCAGAAATCAACTAAATTTATTTTCATGACGACATAAAAAGTGCAATTAGCTTTGACTTAATTTGTATCTTTATAAGTGATTTTTAAAAAATTGAATTGTTTTCATTTTATTGGGAAGTAATTAAAAAATTATGAATGAATAACATTATTAATTAAAAATTTACAAATTAATAATTAGAAACCAATACCTGTAAATTAAAAATTATGGAAGAAAATGGAATGTTCTTTTTAACTTATTAGTTTCCAATGTCCTATTTACAAAATCTTTGCATTTTATTTTTATGATAAAAGCCAGAAAAATTCCATTCTTTTTCTTTTTCTATCAAATTTGTATATATTTTCATACTGAACAATTTTAAACTGCTATATAAAAGTCTTTAGCTTTATTTTGATTTTAAAATGTCATCATACTGAATTATTTTTTTTCTTTTGATTTATTTTTGAAGTAATGAAGGCAATATAAAAGTAATCTGTATTGTATAATACTGACTTATTTCTATACTAAAATATTTTTCTATCTTTAAAATTTTTTTAATATTATAAAAAGTTTTTTAATATGATTTTCAAGGGTCTTTTCAGTAATTCTTCATTTAAAAAATAACATAGAAGATAAAATAATTTCTCTCTCTCTCTCTCTCTCTTTTTTTTTTTTTTCTGAATTCATTTTTACTTCACTGTTTTCTTAATTTTAATGATTTCAATGTAATTTAAAGGAAATATCTTGAAATAAACTTTTTGATTGAAATTAGTCGTCAGGGGATTTTTAGCAGTTTAAATATTGTAATTTAGGTCATAAAGCATTTTATTTCCAAAGGAACTAATTTTATCCTTTAAATTAAAGACTGGATAAAAATATTGAAATTAAATCACATTCACAAGATTTATTAAAAATATTGATCATATTCAAAAACTTACATTGATATCTACTCTGAAAGCAAATTAAATGATCAGATATTTTCCCATCTTTTACTTAGCAGTATTCAGTTATCATTGAATTCATCTCAAATGTATAAACTGGGTGTGACAACTGGCTCTAGAAATCATTGGTTGCATTCCTAAAGATGTAGTGCCAGTCTGTACTGATGGCCAGTCTGTACTGAAGATCGTACTGGAGCGGTATTTATATTTGGACCTCCACCCCTCACCCCTTAAGACTACAATAAAGCAACACAACCCTGACATTTGCTCTGTCTTCAGGAGTGAGTTAATTGCAATTAATGTAGAGCCTGATGCTATCATATCTTATGATTGTGATTTTAGGGAACTATAGATTTTATCGGACAGTCGCAGTGCACTGCAAGATCTTAGTGACTGGTACTCTGCAGACGATAAAACCGGCGTATATATTCTGCTCAAACGAAGGAAGAAACCTCAGAACTATTACGCCCACCTCCAATGGATCCCATCACACGTAACATCAGTGATAATGAGATCGTTGATAGATTGCCAAAGAGGGTAGGGAGAATGAAACGGCCACTGGCTTTTCGCTTACTTATTAAGAACTATACTCAAATGAAAGATCTAAACTCAATTTAATATGGCGTATTCCACTGTGCACCAATGGTATACGGGAACATCCCCTGGCACTCTGCTGGAAATCAAATGTGACCGTGGCTCCCAGACTACTCTGGCAAGGCTAAAAAGTGGCCACCTTAAGTATCCTTTTGAAAGTGGTAGAAAAATCCATCCCACATGTAAAAAATGCTGTGACATCCAGCCTCACCAGATCACATTCTGTGTTGCAACAGACTTTCTAAAGAAGGCTTAACATCCGATCCCCTTATTATTATAGATTTCTTGCCGGTCCACAACATATTGGGGCTGATCTGACATTTGTCAGATCTTTTGAGGATAAGCAACAATAACAAACTGGGTAGGCCGGTAATCTTAGTGTCTTGCTATTTTTTGGGTATTCAGTCTTTGCTTTCAGATTGGGGGGAAAAGGGATTGAGAGTGAAAATCCAATTCCATTGAACTTTTGTTATATATATATATTAGAATGCTGCATGTGAAATCTGCTATAAATCAACTTTTTTTTTTTTTTTTTTTTTTTACACTGATGTTTTGCAAAACGTTGGGAACTTTCGAAGTTTATTCCTGTAATAATGTTATTTTCATATAATGGTATGTGCATATAATAAATATTATTAATCTTAGAGATGTATACATACTATATAGTTCCAAATATAAACTCAAATTTTGGGGCTTGATTAAACAGTATTTTAATCCTCATTTAACTTTGATGTAAGCCAAAGGTGTCATATGCCTTTGCTATGCAGTGTTGCATCTGGTAATTTTTTATTCTTTTTTTATTACCTTCAGTGTAAAAAGTGAATTGAAGACATTTTAAATATTTATTTAAAAAAAACTGTCTTAAGAATTTTTTTTTTTTTTTGTGAATTATTGTGTAAGTAAATGCTAATTGTAATTAATCTTAATTTAAACTGTTGGGTTTTAAGAAATGAATAATTGCATTTCTAGGCTTTTTTAATTTTGAATATCAAAATGTTATTCTAAGATATCATTATATTATAAAACATTTTCAGAACAGTTATACTATTGTATTAAATTGAATAGTATTATTCGTTTTGAAAGAAATGCTTTAAATTTATGGAAGTTTTATGCACGAAGAAAGCTTTTGTGTCCTTTATTGGAAAAATAGAAATTTATATGTTATCGTCAAAAAAATTGGTTTAAAAAAATTATGCATTAAATAATAAAATCTCAGTTCTTACTTTTTCAACGAAATCTAAATTTAAAAAATTCTTTATGAGGTTCTTTATTCAAAACGTTAAAAGACTTCTTTATTCTTTTAACGTTTTTATGAGGTATGACTTCTTTTATAAATACACAGCAAGTGAAATTCTTTTAAATTTCTAAGTATAAGTTTTATAATTTAAAAAAATAGAGGATAGGGAAAAAAATTGTAATCTTCAAATGAAATGTTAATATCTTCAGTGCAATGTACAAATTGTCTATTAAATTTCAGAAACGGTATTTTTATTACAATTTTGAGATGAAGGAAGAGGAGAAAAAAATGAAAACTTTAATTGAAAGTATAGAATTTCTATCTGAAAGATATTCTTTCAATCTATTAATGCTAATGTACAGGGTGTTTCGAAAAAACGTGGACAAAATGATATGGCAGATCAGTCATACAACAAGGATCAAAAATTGCATAGGAACATGGGGTCGCAACTGCGATGCGGAGCCGCTAAAAGGGCGTCTGAAATAATACATAACACAAAGAGAAGAAACAAAATCAATACAGAACATTTTATTGATAATTACCTACTGACATGCGACTTATGCATGCCAAACGTTGCGCCTACAGGAGGTGCTCAAAGTGTTTACCAGATGCATCGAGGCATGCCTGGCATCGACGTTGCATGGAACTGCGCACCTTCTCAAAGATACCAGGTGCATCTCGAACACATCCCGCTGCCTCAACGATTCTTCCTACCAAGTCTTCTGGCGTTTCAACAGGTGTTTCATGCACAAGTCCTTTTAAAAAGCCCCATAAGAAGAAATCCACGGGAGACTGGGTAAAGTCCTTCGTCGTGTACAATGCGCCAGACGATAGTTTGGGGAATATGGGTCTCTCGGGATACAACTCGTATATAGGGATTGCAATACCGGACCAATATTTCAATACCGGTATTCGGTATTTTTTAAATCTTAATACCGGGATACCGGTATTAGAAATTTTAGAAAAAGGAAGAAAACACAGGTGTTTCTTTGTTTTATTTGCCAGTTTTGTTAGAGAGTGTAAATATCACAAAAAATAATTTGTAACTTATAAATTATAACAGGATATAATCACAAAAAAGTAAAGAAACATCTTATTTATTTAAATTTTAATAAATTAAAATTTATTAAAAAAAGTGTAAATATCTCTATTTAGTCTGTGGTACTATTACAAATTTTTGAAATGTGATCTTAAAAACATAATGCATCAATTGTACTGTCATTAAGCCTGAAAAGTAATTTTGTGTAAAAATTACCAGCTGTCGAAAACGCTCTTTCGGCATCTACGCTAGTTGGTGGTACTGTTAGCAATGCGCGATATACTTTTTCCAAGTATTTACCTCTAAATCCCTCATCTTCAAATAAATCGATTTCTTGTCGGATGGTTTTGGATATAGCTGATTTCTGTATTGTATTTTGGAACGTTGAAATTTTTTTATTTATCGCTAATTCTAATTTTTGTTCAAGTGACAATTCCTTTTCCCTATCAACAGTAGTGACGTCATAATCTTCGATAATTGAACCGAATTCTTCTGAATGTGGATAGGTTTGTGGGTAAAAAATTTTAAGAAAATTTACTCTAAACTTAATCAAATTTAAATTGGTTATTTTCTTTTCCATTTTTAAAATCATTATAATTATGTAAATACCATAAGACATTTTCTATTTCGGTATGCCTATCTTCTGTGCGATTTTTCAATGTAATATATAATTCTTCAGATAGTGATGTGTGCTGTTCTTTCATGATTGCAACATGAAATTTATTGTTGCATTAGCTGTTAATAAATTAGAATCTCTCCGACATAATGCCTCAATAGTCAGTTTTATTGGAAGTAGAGTTGATATAGTTCTGGATATTAAGTCGAATTCACTATCTGAAAAATTAATTTACAGGCTTAAGTCGATTATTGCTTTTGGATTGGATTTCTCAGTTTCAAAAATCATTCCATCATTAGGAGTAAACTGTTCCAACGTGCTTTAGAATCTGATAGTAACATATATTCTGTTTTATTTTCAGTAAGAATATATTTTAGTAATGTATCCTTTTTATAGGGGAACGTTTAAATATCTTAACAATTTTTCGAACTTTATAAATTATAGGAAGCAATTCTTGATAGGTTACTATTTCATCCTCATTAGCAATATCTTCTTCAACAATTAAATTGTCATTATCTTCATTGTCAATATCACTCTTACTCTTTTCAAAGTTGGTGTCCGAAGTTTCTATATCCACAGTATTTGGATTCTTCTGTTCTTTATATTTTTGGTATAATACATCAATTTACCTAATTGAATTCCATGTGCATAGCACAACTGCTGATTTGCGCCAATGAACTTTCCAACTTTTTTCATAACTGTTACTCCATTAGTCGTTATGGAGGCAATATTTTCTTTCAGGGATAATCCATGTTTCGCTAATTTAGATTTAAGCAATTAATTAAGCCATTAATTAGCTAATTAATTTCGCCCGTTAGGGAGACAAAAACAAAAACGTATACTATTTTGCTACGTTCGTGATACCTGAACATATAGTGGAGACAATTTTAAAAATTTATAGTGAATACCGAAAAACCGGTATTTATTCTTGTGAATACCGGTATTACAAAATTGTACAAATGGCTCAAAATACCGGTATTCGGTATCGCAATCCCTACTCGTATACTTGTTGAAGGATTGCGCTGAAGTGCTTGGACAACTCTTTCTTCAGCATCAACTGTCCGAGATATTCGTTGGCGACCTGAATCTGGCTTGTGCACGTCTAACGAGCCGGTTTCACACAATCTTCGGTGAATAGTGGCAAAGAATGAGCGGCTAGGCATCTTTCTACTAGTATATTTTTGACGATACATTCGCAAGGCTTCTCGTCCATTGCAGTTGGCCATGCTGTAAACTAAATGCATGTCAGCCAATTCGCGGTGCTTGTAACTAGCCATGTTACGCCCAACGCATCCACGACTCGAATGAATTCATTCTCCTTTTGCTCGGCTCGTGTCTGCACCGCAACGCCCTCTCGTGCTTCTTGCGCCCTCTACAGGCGTTTGCGACCCCATGTTCCTATGCGATTTTTGATCCTTGTTGTATGACTGATCTGCCATGTCATTTTGTCCACGTTTTTTCGGAACATCCTGTATAAAAATTTATATTTTACTAATTAAACCAAAAGAAAATTTTATATTTATACCATTGTGTATTATAAATTTTGTATCAGTAATATGCAATTTTTGGTTTTAATCTTTCCAAACTAGTCTTAGTGGGTCTATTTTCATTAATTGGCCATTTATTGACTCACTGATGCTATAATGCACAGGCTGGCAACTCACTTGGAAAAAAAAATCATGATCACCTCTCCATTACTATCCGGAAGAACAAATCAGCAATGTGAGAATTAAATTCGAAAAATAATAATAATAATAACTGGGTTGAACTGAAGCAGACGAGAAAAATAAATAGCATTCTTAAGTCCCCCCCCCCTTTTTTTCCCCATTTTCTGACAGAAAAAGTATTGTAATCGTCAAATTCAAAGACGAATTTTTTTTGAATCTTTACGTTTCAAATCTCTCCGAGTCCCGTAAAACACATTTTTGGAATTTTGTCTGTTTGTATAGGAATTAGAGTTGCCACGGCACCTGGAAAACCGGAAGAATACTAGAAATTCGAAAATCGTCTAAAAAACAGCAAAAATGGAGAAATCTGAAAATTTTCGTAAAAACCACGAAAATACAGGGACATTTTAGTTTCTTTGTACCTTTCATATTCCATCTAAAAAAAAAATGCCGATCTGTGGGGATTAAAGGATTATAGCCATAGCACCAAAAATGGAACAAATGTGTCATTGCGGAAACTCAGTCCTTTTCTACTCTTTCCCCACCCTTTTTCTGTACAGATAAGTTTCGATTTTAAGGACAGTTCTCTTTTTATGAGATTCCCGGATTGTAGCTATTGAAGATGCAAGAGACTGCTGTTACTGCTTGAGAGAATAAAATAAATTTCTCTGGCGGGATAGCAACATTTAATCTCCGGAATCATCCCGGTGGTGTTTAGTCACTCATACGTGAGTTTATTGAATGGTTTGTTTATTTGAGAAATTGTAAACAAAGTAGATTAGATAACATTTTTTTAATAACGGAATGCTTAAAATCTGTATTTCATAAAGATTTGATAGATAAAAATATGAATTTTGACTTCGCCGAATTGGTTAGAGAAATTCTGCAAAACCCGTTTGCTGCGAACGGCCCGCTTTTCAGAAACTTGTATGCTTAGGTAATCTGGGTAAACATGCATTTACTAGTCATACCAAGAGAGGAAATCATGCAAAATTGTGTGCCAGTTAAAAATAGTCATTGTTGATATCGGACTAAAAGGAATGCAGGAAAAGATAACATGTTAAGTCCGAAAACATCAAATTTGGAAATAATTTTTTATTTATTTTAAGAACAATAATCAAAATCAGAATGATTGCGGGCATTACAATTTGTTGCTCCATATTCATCCTTTAATGCATTCAATGATATAGACACTGATAGTGAAATAGTCAAAAAATGTACTCTAAATCGCACAAAAAAAGTCGCACATTATTTGTTACGGATTTTTTTCAACATTCTTGTTAAATAGCAATGAAAAATGCTGTCAAAAGAAGCATGATCGGAAGTAACAAAAATATTAGACAGCTTATTTTTGATAGAGCTTGATGATCCAAATATATATATATATATATATATAAAGCTGAGAAAAATAACGATACTGCATTAATTATTACAAGTTGCTTGATTACTAGTAAAGCTATTGAAAATTGGGGGGGGGGGGTACTTTTTAGCAGAATGTTTTCTTTAAAATTATGCAGGATTCTTTTTTCCATTATTACTAGCACAAGAGTGCTGAACACGCATTTCTTCTTTTATTGCATATACGTACAGAGAAAAAAGAGGGAATTCTTTTTCTAGATTTGAATGGCTGCCCTAATTAATACGATAACTAAAAACTGCTGCGAATTAGACAGAAAGAATTTGATATGTGGTCTTGCTACTAAATTTATAGATTTCTATAAAATTTCGAATGAAATATATTCTCGGGTAGTTTGTCTTTCTAAAAGTTTAAGTGAACGCTATAATTATAAAGCATAAAGAATAAATGGACAAAATTTAGTATACAAATTTAGCATTTAAAATGTGGATCTTTTATAAAATGTCGAACTAAATTCAAGTGTCTGACCATCCGGTTGTCAGTACTTTCACATGCCTGCAAATACGGTGATTCAAAATCGCAATGACAAATAAATAAAATTTGTCATGTGATCTTGTTACTAAAATTTTAATTTTGCTTCCCAAAGTGTATATTCGGTTTTCTTTTCGATACCGAGAAACTCACGACTGCGGAATTCAAAAAATAAAACAGAGGTCGTTGTGTTCACGTCTTTTCCGATCTTCAGTTTTATGCAGGTGGAAGAGAGACAACACTTTTATTGAATAGTATGCGAGAAAGTTTCAGGGAGACTTCTCCCGCTGTTAACTCTATTTTTAGTATGTTTAAAAGCGATTAAACCGTAAAGTCTTAAAATGTTGAAACACTTATCAATAAAATTCTTGTGCAATAAAATAAATGCACAATATGCTTTGTTCAGTTACTTACTATTTATTTTATCTAGAAATCAAGCGAACCCAAGCTCTTTGCCTTTCACCGGCGATTTGTATTACTCACTGAAATAAGAAACACATTTTTTGTTTCCAATTATGAAGAATTCTCTGACGTCACAAATATGATTTCAGGATGTTTCGTTCACGACTCCTTTTGATATCCTTCCCATTCGATCTCGATCTAGATTGGAGCTCGCATCCTGTCTAAAAGCGTGCAGTTTGAAACGTTCACAATTGCCGTTTCTCGAGATGATGAAAAATCCATTCGTCGGAATTTTTTGTTTAATTATTTTTTTTCCCTCCACAATGCGCTTTCCCTGATTAACAGTTGATTTTTTAATTCAAGGAAATATCGGTGAGCTCACTGTTGATATGTCTCAAACAGCTGCAATGCATCGAGCGTTAATGAACTTTTTAATGCAGTTTGACTTTTTGGTCAAAGGATAAATACAAATGACGAAATACCTTCCGGAGCAGTAAGAAAAAAGAAACATAAGATATTAAATAATGAAGCAATATAGAAAATTTCGAAACGAAGTATTTTTAAAGAATTAAATGTGTGGTGGAATGAAGATCGCTACGATCCGTGAAGTGGAAGCAGGAGGACGCATATTTTTTTGGAACAATTCTTTAATGATCCCATTTCACAAAAAAACACGAAAAGACGCCTAAAACATACCTAATCAGGCATCGCCATCTATTATCCAAAAGAGAAGACAGAGTAATGCAACTGTTACAAATGTGATTAAGATATGCATAATAGGATAAATTTCATTTATCTCCACAACGTTGCTAATTAATCTTATTAAAAATTCTAATGAGATAAAACTGCTTGGCCAGATTTTGTCAACCAAAAATTGTTTTGTTCATAGCTTTGGTTCCTTTCATATTTGACATAAAATGGGGGTGGAGAAGAATTAGTGATGTTTTACTTTCACATAAGAGAAGTATACAAAGAGAAAACAAAAGTGTCGGAAAATTCGAATTCGAATTTGATTTTTTGTCGGACCTCTATGTTTCAGGTCTCGATGAGTTTAAAAAACACTTTTGTTCTTTTAGTGCAACAATGATTAAATATGATTTTTACTGCATAATATACAACCAAACATCATTCAATATAGAATGCATCGTACTTATATTCAGAATCAATGCTCAATCTTTTCATCAGTGTTTTGGTGATTTCATTGAAAAAATGGACAACCAGCCCCCCCCCCCCCCCAAAAAAAAGAGTAATGGAAAATGCACAAAGTCATTACGTTATCCAGAAGAGTTGCAGTTAAATAAAATTAAGACACTCTTTTATTTACGCGCTCTCACACTAATCACTAATGATGTAAATGATAATTCTTTACATCATTAGTACGGTGGCTAAGAAGAAATCCCAAAACCATAAGCCGCTGATGATAGAATAAGCTTATTCAAATTTTAATCGCATTTATAATATTATTACGGATTTCACTGGGTTCGCCTTGTAGTGGGTGTCTGATGTGAAAACCCAATCAATAGGCCTCAGTAGAAAATAACAATGACGTTTATTAAACACAAAGACAGAGACGACAACTATATACCGCAGAGACGTGCACACAAGACAGCACATTATAGCAAACAGTAGCCCGTAAGTAGTAATCTTCCACAGCACACGAAGCGACCAGACAGAATCTAGCAGGAGAGTGGATCCTCGGAGCTTCGCTCGACGGTCTCTCCAAACGGCTGAACTTCTCCATTGTCTCTTCACTTTAGCTGTAACCAGCTGCCGACTCATTACCACACGACTAGCTTCTCCACACACAGCTTGATGCTGCTTCCACAATAGACAACAGAACTCGGTACAGTTCAGCAATAGCTTGGGCTTCACACAACGCTGGCATTCCGCCATTGCTTCGTTATCCTCTGTTACTTGTTAGATCTTAGACTCGTTACTTGTCTATGATTCCGATCTGGTTCACTGCAGCTTGAGACTGCCCGCCTTTTATAGTTCCCGGGAGGCGGGGCAAGAATCTTCTAAGCCAATCAAGCGTATTTAGATTTACAATAAACAGATCGTAAAACTTCTCTAAGTTTCCAGTATCATCTATTTTGTCGCCAAATTCGTCGCCAAACGGTCGCCAAGTTTGTCATCAATTTCTAGGATCACTGACTCGGCACCCGAGCAGCATCCGATACAGATGATTGTAAATCAGTCTTTCTGGTGATAGAACTAACCGTGCTGGAAAGCAGCTTTACAGGCTTGTAACATTATATAGAATGAGCTTAAAGTTTTGACCTGAATAGAAGTATTAATTGCACCAGAATTATTATTTGTAGACATGCATATATTCGTTTGTAAAATCCATCTTAAATAATTTGTAATCAGATCAATTAATTTAACAAATTTCAAAGTGAGTTCTCTTTATAGTTTGAAAAATATTAAGGTGTTATTCTATTTTTTACCATATGTTAGGTAAAACTAGGTATATCATCATTGTCGAAACCTTCAGTTATTGATTAACACGAAATGGCGCGGAAAACATCTATAACAATGTCTAAATTCCTCTAGAACAAAAATGGTTCCCTTCACAAAAAACATTCTGTTTTTTTTTCTGTCATCAACTCCATTTCTTTAAAAATTGCAATTTTTAATTAAAAACTAAATTTACAGCTTATATTAAATAGATTAGTTGCGTTGCTTATTCAATGATTTAAAAAAATAACTCTCTAAGAACAGGGCTATGCAATGAAAAAATTGTTGCATTTCTATTCTTCAAGGGGTTGTTGTGTTGTCATTGATCCCTAGTTAGTATGACAATGTCAAACCAACTCCATAAGTTCAAAAACTTCCTGAAAATCTAAAAACAATAGAGGTTTGGGAAACACCTCGTCCAATTTAAAATCTATGGAAATTAAAATATGCTCAAGCGAAGCCTTGTCAGACTTACACTTGGTGCAAGTCTTAAAAACTTTCTGGCCCTGCTGAAAGGAGAGAGACCTCAAGTGAACACTGACGAAACGAGAGAGACAAGTCTGCTGACATTTGTTACCCTTGAAAAGAAAAGCACCATCAAGGCTCTTCCTGGAATACTAATGGTAATCCAGAGAGAGTTTCCACAAGTCCCTATTCAATTTCTGTTGTTCCGAGAAAATCTCACTGAAGGTGTAACACTTATCTGGATGAGAAGTATCAAGAGCAGCAGCCCTCGTCAGAGTATCAGCCATCTTGTTGCCAGAAATACAGACGTGGGATGGGACCCATTGGAAATGGACTTAAAAATTACCAGAGAGTCTCTTGATAAGAGTTAAGATGGACAACCCAGCTCTGTCACCAGCATCCCTCCAATTAATAAGGTTTTGAACTGAGGATCTACTGTCAGTGAGTATCCATATGGTTGTAAAATCAGGGTCAGTAATACCATCAACAAAATTAAGGCCATTCTCAATTGCGATAAGCTTGAACCTGAACACAGAACAGTTGTCAAAATTTCTGTATTTGAAGCAACATTTAGAAGTGAGAGTACTGATGAAGACACCGCTACCAAAGTGGCCCTGTTCACATATGCTACCATTTGAAGGGCGTCTGTTGGATTGTGACTGATTGTTTCCAAGTCCATTTGTCTCATAAACTCAGGGTTATCCACGGTTTTGTTGGTAGGGTTCAGTATGAAAGGTACTCCTTTGAATTCGTTGGCAGGGTTGAAACAAGGCCTTAGTGAGTGATGTTCAACCCAACAGGATGGTGGCAAACTAACTATATTGTATAGAACTGCTTGGACTATTTCTTTTCAGTCTTTGGTTGACGTTCCAATTCCTGAGATAGGAAGTGGTTCTATTCTGGTTCTCATAGCTGATGAATTTATTATAGTATTTCACAAGAGAGGCCTCTATCCTCAGGCGAAGAGGCTGGAAGTCACACTCATAAAGGGCTACATCGTTGGGGCAGCTACTCCACAAGCCTGTGATGATTTTCGCTGCACTAGTACGAACCTTTTCTAGCCTATTTAAATTAGAATCTGATGAGCAGAAGTAAATGGGAAACCCGTATTCCAATATTGGTCTAATGAGGGAGGTATAAGCCGTTTTTAAAGTAAAAGCGTTTGCTCCCCAGTGACTCCCAGATATATACTTTAAAATATTAAGTCACTTTCTACATCTCACTTCCAAGGCTTGAATGGGCCTGTTACTAAGAAACTCTTGATATGTTATAAATCCCAAGTACTTGGCGTTTTTTTTTTCATAATGTAGCGTCTAACCATTCAGAACAAGTATGGGTTGGTAGTTATAAAGATGTCTGTTAGTAGTGAAAAAAATAGCGCCAGATTTAGTAGCATTAAAGATCAATTCGTGTTCTTTGGCAAAGTCACTCACATCCCCGAGTGTGATATTAATATTATCTTCAGTTGTCTTGATATCGATTTCACATTGCCAGAAGACAACATCATCGGCAAATATTCCAACTTTGCATCTTTTAGATATCACTTTTTCAATACCGACAAAAAATAAGGAAAAAAGCATTGGCCCTAAAACGGAACCCTGTGGGATACCCTGTATAAGTCTAAAATCTCTTGAAAGGGTTCTCCTCTAGGGGTATTTCATACTAACGTTTTGTAGTAAAGGAAATATTTCTTGTTCGTCCTATACTTCTGTGATTAAAAAGTATTCATTTAAAATGTATACCAGAAATCGTTTGTAAAATTTTATGAAATATTTTCATGCCTTATATAAACACTAGCAGCAGCCAATATTTGATTTCATATTATCATTTGGAAAATAAATTTGATTTGAATCAGATAAGAATTTCAATGGAGACTTAACAAAATGGCGAAATGTTGAATATGTAATACATTTTCTTCCCAAAATTCAATTTCTAAATGCAAAAAAAAAAAAAAAAAAAAAAAAAAAAAGTATTTGAACTATTTTAAAACGCATTTAAAGATTATTATCTATTAAAAATAGAGGCATTTGAATGGTATAAAATGTGCAAAGAAATTAGAGAATCCGTTCGTAGATGAATCACGTTCTTTGTCTAAACATGACGTTTAATTAATAATTATCTTTTAAGAATTAAAGATATTATCGAACGAGTTCTGTTGGAAAACGATTGATGTTGTGGTAAGATAATTCATGTTTTTTTTTTTTTTTTTTTTTGCTCTATTGTAATATGCCTTCTAAAAAGTCATTATTATGCAGAAATTTTGAAAAAAAATTAACAAATACGTACACATAAACCCGTATTCTCCAAATATGGCTTCTTTTCTTGATATGGCTTCTTTTCTTATTCCCAGTATTGCCACTGCCTTTTCGTGATCACTGTTTTAAGTTCAATAATGCAAGGGAAGAAGAATCTTTACGAACTCTGAAGGAATTTTACAAAAAAACGACTTTAAATCATATTTTGAGGATTGGGAAGTTGTTGGCGGAAGCGCATTGCAATCGGAAGAAATTACTTTCAAGGAGATTTAATAAGTATTGCTCAATAAATTGAAACCTTTTGTTATGTAACTACATGCCTTGTATTTTTTGAAATTTGTAATAATTTCAGTAACTATGCTTACGATTTTTATATTCATTGTGGTTTAATTCCTTATAGATTAATCTTTATTTGTAATAAAGATGAATGTGTGTATGTTGACACTCTATAAGCTAAACCGTTTGATCTAGAACTTCTAAACATAGCACTTATATACTTTGGAAGGAAGAAATGTTCACTTCGGAGCAAATTTTTTTTAATTGTATCATTTTCAACCAATTTTTGAAAAATAGTATAAGCATATATTTCAACAATATATTTCCTACAAAATAAAAATAAAATTTATTCCTGCACGAATACATAATGCTTGCATGGAAAAAAAATTAATTTTTATCAACGTCTGCATATTGACAAAACTTCAAATTAAAAAAAATTAATTCTTACTGCCAACTAAATCTAAAAAAAGTGTCATTTTCACTTGGTGTCTGTGAGAAATAAAATAAACATGAAACATAATATTTTTTTAAAAAATAAATTCAACAAAAAATATCTGTATTATTAATTCAATAATTCTGTTGTATTTAAAGTAAACATGATTTACTATATTTAGAATATCCACTCTAATCATACGCCATTATCTAATTTCTAAGCAGTTAGCATTAAACATGTATACCTAACAGGAAAATTGGTCTAAGTGAAATAAATAATTATGTTTTATAAGTTTTGAAAATAAATATTCTGAAGAATTAGAGAATTTTTAAATAGATCTTCTGATTCATATTTAATAAAATATTCTTGAGATACTAACATTTTAAATAAAAAGAGAGGTCCATTCTATTACGACTAAAACAGATTAAGTTAGAAAAAATTGAATGTTACAATTTTAAAAACGGTCATTGACTGTCTTGAAGAAGATTCGTCTGGAGCTTCCTTTCATTTTTATTGACCTAAAATAATGAAATTGTTGATTATCCTAAAATAATATTCCCCATAACTTGATCAAATTTGATTGCAGAAGAGGAAAAGGTTTTTTGATTTGAAAGTTAGTATGTCATGAATATTTTACTGAATATTCTTCATAGAAACGATGTACTGTATACAATTTAAATTTCATGAAGTTTTCGTAAGTATGTTTATTAACTGAAACAAAATAAATTATTATCATTAACATACATTTAAATCCTTTTGAAAGTAAAATTGAAAACTGAACGGTGGAATGAATCAAATAATTTTTTAACGAATAAGTCTTTGAGATATTGTATAAATTATTAAAAAAATTATTCTGCGGGGCACATAAGATTTTAGCGCTGAACAACTCTATTTCATAATCTTTCTCTTTCTGCATTCATAATCATTTAAGAAAAAAATTGTATTAGTTGAAATGAATAATTTTTGTTCCAAATTAAAGTTCAAATTTTCGGGTACATGACAGGGAAATGCATAGTAGAATGAAAAATAGCTCTAAAGTAGTATGAGTTATATGAATATCGAAATTTGAAGTAGAAATATTTTACTGAATTAAGTCATTAAGTTACATGAAATATTTAATTGAATCTTTTTGCGGTCATTAATCCCCAGATGGTAGCCAAGCATGGCTAGTTTAAATTATACTTTTACCACTTCGGAGTTTAAACATTCTGTTTGGACCTCTAAAACATCTTGAAATTCAATTATTCCGAAAAATTTGAAATTGATATTTGAATTGGTAGCTAATTATTGATATTGAAATTATTACTTAGAATCGGGCGAATTAAATTGTGACACAATTAGAACTAAAAATAATGTGGAAAAATTTTAAAAGGGATTCAAAACAATGTTACATATTAATATTTGAGGTTTGTCCAGTGCAAGTTTTATACATTGCTTTGAAAAACGCACAACTATAGCAGTGATATCATTTGTAAGAAATATTTAAAATCATTGCAACAAATGAAAATTATTACAAGCATAAAAAGTACGAATGAAATTCTAAAACAATGTTGGATATTATTGTAAAATATGCATAAGAATATTTTGAAAAATTTATTACAATTATGAACAAGTTTTGAATATAAATAAAGATTTGTATAATTACAAATTAAACTTTAAAATAGTGTAAAAATCATTTTTATGCACTTATAGAAATTTAAAATGGCTAGTAATTTTTACTAAAACTTCTAAGTAAATTTTCGAAAACCCCTTTTACAATGAACATCCTAGAACTCAAGAACTTGTAAATGGAGTATGCTCTATAGAGTGTTTTGAACCATCCTTTATGTCACGTGACACACTTCGCCATGTGACATTTTAATTTTATAATTCACTATTTCTTATTGTAAATATTATAGAATCTTTTATTTTTTTTCTGAAATTCTCAAGCTAAATGATGCTTCTGGTAAAAAATCATTATTTAATTGAGATTAATCGATTAACTCATGATTAAACTTTGAAAATGTTAAAATATTATATTGCGATTGAGAACTGTGTTAATTTTCATACTTCTAGTACCTCAGGAAAGGAATAAAAAATCAAAAAGGTTACTAAATTTCTTCTTTACAAACATGCAAAAGTCGAACTAAATAAAAACGTGCGTAAAAATAGGCAACGTAAGTATTGCCAATCTATTATTTCACTCCGACTCCAGCAGTCCTCCGGTAAATGCTTAGAATTTGGAGATCTGCTGTGATTAACAGATTTGCTTAAGTGATAATTGAATATTTTTATCTGGGTTCGATAAGATCTTCCCGCGAAGTTTCGTTTTGAAATGATGGTAATACACGTCGCATCCTGTGGAACGAGAATGACTTCCTGCTTCCTTCGGCACAAACTTTCCGATGACATTCTCGATTTTATTGTCAATGACACGAGGGAGTTTAGTAGTGAGGAGAAAGACAAATATTCTACTTAAATCGTGTCTTGGCCAAAAAGAGGATTCATTCCAACGATATGGTTTCTAATTTTGTATTGAATTAATTATTCTATTTTATAAATGCATTGGAATGTTTCCTTCTCAGATCGATGACTCATGGTATGACGAACTCTCACCCATCCTCGAAGCAGAATAAAAAAAGAAAGATTGTTGTTTCGTAACAGGTTCATTATTTGCTCCAATTCCAGGACGCGCAGAGAAGACCGAGATCGATTTGCAAACATTGCCATCCAATAATTGCGATTGTTGCAAGACGGTGAAAACGGTTGAAATCCGTGTTTCCATCTTCCCGAATCTGTCTGACCAAACATGGGTTGCTGGATAAAAAAGTTGAAAAGAATGCCCAGCCAGAAAGAGGCAAGCTGAGACAACTGTAGGAGTGTGTGTTCAAGCGCAGTAATTAGCTAATTAGTTTGACTATTAGGACGAAGGCTTCTGCAGCTGGGTACGCGCTGGAAATCATTTAAAAATCTGACCTTATAGATGTGGGTTTGGATCATAACAGGATCCACTCCACTTCAACCATGTGGACATTACTGTTGTTAGCGTTATGTTCCTCCCTGCAAGAAGGTAAGGAAACTATTTATTAATATCAAAATGACTGATTTTATATATATATATATATATATATATATATATATATATATATATATATATATATATATATATATATATATATATATATATATATATATATATATATATATATATATATATATATATATAATATATAGGCATAATATAGAAATAGGTATGTTAGTAAAATGTGTGCATGTAAGAAGCAAAAAGACGAAAGTCAGTCAGATAGAAGCTATTATAGGTTGTTAGTAAGAAGTCGTGTGAGCCAATGTGTGTAGAAGAAGAGATGGTCTTGAAGACCTAGATTAGAAAATAAACACTTTTTTAGTAAATAAATAGAGAGGAACTGCCTTTTCATCACACCATACCTCAACAAATATATTGAAAATGTAAAAGGTTTTTCTATTTTAACTTTTTAATAGATGGGCCAATTTATATTTTTTCTAATTAAATACAGAAAAGGGTCATTTTGACCCCTTTGGTAGAAATAGGTATATGCCAACTCATGGTAGACCTAGTGTTCATTTTATTTTGTTTTCTTTTAACGTGAAATAAATCAAATGAAAATGAAATATTTTTAACGACTACAAACAAAGACCGAGGTATGTAAATTCAAACGAAAATAATAAAGAATAAGTGCAATTATGTTATTATTGCTTCTGTTTTATTATGAAAGCTCAACGCAATCGCATTTTTCCGCTCGCAAAAATTTTATCCTATGAGAAGTTGCATCACTCTGTGTTGCATATTAGCAGCAATTTTTTTTTTTACAGTTTATCACTGCATTGACTATTATCTTGACAATTAATCGATATTAAAGATAACTAAATGTTCTTCTTATAAAAATAAGGAGCATTGATTGAATATATAATAATGGAAAAATATTTCAAAATGCATAAATTATATTTTTAGCTTAATTAAAAAAATCATTAAAAAAGAAAGAAATTTTTCTTAAGTTATAAATTATTTTATTGATCTTCGTATACCAAAATGCATTTCAAAAAAATTAATGGATTGCCTGAAAATCGATTATAGGACAAATAATGTTTCTACAGAGAACCTGCGCCCATAAAAAATTGCTTTAAGTAAAATTTGATCAAGAATATTCAAAAAAAAATTTCAAAATAATCTTTTTTAAAGCCATTTTGGAAGTAGCAACCATTCTTTTTGTACATCATTCTCAACAATAAGGAATTTGGTTTTTTATTTATTGTGTTTTAATATAAAGCAGAGCACTTTTTAAAGAAATACTTGCGATTTAATAAACATCACTATCTGATATTTGTTGAATTCCTTGCTTATATAATATCCATTATTGCTTAAGATACAAATATTTCCATTTCCTTTTTTGATAATAAATACCATCATTTAATTTTTATGCAAACTTATCTGAAACATCTCATATACTGGTACATTTCTGAGCAAAATCCCAAAATATCACATAACGAACGTAACAAAGGTTATAGTCATCTCATATGAAACAAAATTCCACAGTGTGAACATCATGTACGAGAAAATAAAAATATATTATCGATCTGTGGAATGTGTAAATGTCATTGAACTTAAAAAAATATGTGCAATATTTTTACTGAAAAAAAGGTGAGATCGAAAATTATCAAGACGCCAAGAAATTATTTAAAAGAAACAATTATATGCTGTATATATATATATATATATATATAATGTACAGTTTATATTTTTTTGTATAAAATATTTATAATTTTTCTTTCTGATGTATATATGCATTATTAAAAGTATAATTTTTAAAAAAATCGGAAAAGTGAAGAAAACATTAGAATTATGAAAATCTAAGAACTATGGCTGATTGTGCAAAAATAGTTGGGTTTTAATTGATAGTAGTAAAATGAGTTCTTAGTTCAAATGGAAGTTGGCTGAAATTTTCTTTCATAGAATCTGATTTCTTTAGCAGACTTTGGGTTCATCATAATGCTTTAAATTTCCAGCCCACCGAAAAATATTCATTTTATAACTCCTGTGCTGCAGGGCATTTCAAATCATAATGAAATGGTTGCCATTTACCCTGTATTGTTTGATAACATTAACGAGCTGATTATCATAATAGGATTATAAATTGGCTTAAAAAAAACCCATTACTTTAAAACAATGTTCAAATTAAAAAAAAATTATTTGAATATTAATTTTTAGAAGTTCGTTACCTCAATAAAACATGGTGTCTATGTCATTTTTTAAACAGAGTGTTTTTAGTTTGGTTTAATTTCCACAAAAATTATTTCATTATACTAAGCCAGTTGAATGAGCATTAGTCTGAAATTCAATTGAAGTTAAATCGGTTAGAAACAGTGAAAAGATTTGGAAAGCAGATTAAGTGGTGAAGATTCAAGTGGTTTTAAATGAACAGCACAATAAAATGATTTCACGATACTCTGTGAGGTGACTCTAAAATTCCTTCCAAGAAATTTTAAAATCTTACTTTTTTGTACATGAAGTATAGAAAAAGAAGTATATTGTAACCGTAGAAAATGTCAACCTTGACATTTTGACGAATCTCCACGTTTCAGACATGCCTGAGATACACATCACATTTTTGATTTTATAGTCACTTGTGTAAATGAAGAAACGTTTTGAACTAGGCGGATGAAATGTGAGATTATTGACATAAAATCTGAATACTTTTTATCATTTTTTGAATTAAGTCCATTAACGGAAAATATGATTGCTTGGGTACAACTGAACGTGAAAATTTCAAAATTTATAGAGCTAGATGGATGACATTTCGTATACAGGGTTTGTTTACGATTTGATCATCTGTTGATCTACACTTTTGTGTGTATAGAAGCGCGATAACTCAAAACACCCAACAACTTAAATCAATAAAATGTGTGATGCGTTTCTCTTACTAAAACTGTGCCGAATTTTTATCTCAGTCCATCGATTAGGTGGCGTCCAAAAGGCGGCTTCCGTCACTATTGACTGAGTTCGTGGGCGGGATTCTGAAGGTCTTATTTTTCGTGATATTCACGGCCTTGTGCCGGGTTCACACTCGGACAGTTATAAAACGGCCAGTAGACAGCGCATGCGTAGAATGGCTGAAAAATGCTGTTCAGTCGATGGCAAGCAATGATCCGGAGGGGCAACAACATGCCGCTGTATATTATTTTTCTCTTACTGGCCATGCATTTGTAGAATTTGGTTTTTCTTTTCTGTCGTGAAAAAATGGATCACTTATCATAGATTCATTCCGAAATTTTTGCTCTTTTTTCTTTCTGATACGAAATTGTGTGTGTGTGTAGTTTTTTCATTTTATTTGCTATTTCTTTTTTATAATTTTCTAAATTTAGGTATGTTGATCTTTATTTTATTTTACCATGTTTATTTGTGTAAATATCCATCATTTTAATATGATACGCGTTAAAAAAGAAAAATTCAGACACCAATATGGCAATTTATAGCCAAGCACGGAATGCCTGAATCTATCTTATGAAATGGTGGCAAATATAAATCAGTCCCTTTCTGCGTATGCGCTGCCAACTGTCCGTCTTATAACTGGCCGAATGTAAACTCGGCATTACTTAGAGTATACAATTTTTATGCGGAGGGAAAGTTATAATATCTTCATTAAAAAGTATGCGGGGAAGTTCTAGATGGCCGGTGTTCCTTGATGTTATGATTCCATATTAAAATATTTAACTTTCCAAAAGTTTTACTAATTGCAATTGCTTAGAATAATTCATTTACTTCAACATTATTTTAGTTCATTTTTTCAGTAAATCTAAAAAAAGATTTTCGACGTCTATATGAATTCCAGTGATTAAAATAATATATTGACCAATAGATTTCGATGAAATTTGAGTTCTAGAGGATCGATAAGCATGCTAGAAAATTCTTACATTTCATTCTTTTATGTATCCATTCTGTTTCTGTATTTGAGAATAGTTAAATGAAACAAACTAAAATCTGTGAATACTGTATTTTTTAAAAATAAATTAGTAGATACATAAAATTATAAAAAATAACACATATAATAAAAATTATAATTATGTTTAATGTCACAAAGTGGGCGAATAGAAAATGAATCAACGAGAGTAGTGAGTTATTTCGAAGTTGAAAGTAAACACCTAGGAAACGATTTTCAAAAAATTGAAAGATCAGATTTGTCTTAGTGAATAGCAAATGCGTCAAACAAAAGATCAGAAATCAAAAAGCAAATCGGCAAGATTCTCTTGAAGCTGAACGTTTCTCCGTATGTGTTCTTTATACCAATCGACACATTTTTTGCTCAGTCTTGATGAAATTTGGCTCACATTCTTTCCAAAGCTGTAAGATTACTGTCTAAGATTCCAAGTCTAAGAATTTATTAAAATCTGAATCAATTGAAAATTTTTTAAAAAAATGTGCTTTCTTGCTATATTTTTCGAAAATATTATTTGAAAAAAAATACTTTTCATCAATTTAAAATTCAAAAATTAATTTTTTAGCTATACAATGTTAATAGTAGTACCCTCCCCCCCCGATTTCAACAAATTTTTAAAAACTTTTTAACTATGATTTTCAACAACACTTTTCATTGTTGTGATGAAAAAAAAAAACATATTTATTGTTCCATGAAATACTTTAACGTAATCGTTGGAGGGTCCTTAGGTCGATTTGCCTTACCACATGTCGCCGATTAGAATTAGTTAAGGGTCATTTGTTTGTATATCATTCTAGCCTGCGTTGTTTTGGTAAGAATAAAACTATGCTAAATATATGCACTCATGTAAGCTCTTTCTAGTTAGTTAATGTTTTGTGGCCTATGCTGCGCCAATAAGCTCTTTCTAATGCTTTCCTATTAGTTAGTACCTCAGAGATGACGTCAGAATGCGTGCAATTTACATAGCTTTAATGGCATATGGATAATTGTATATTCTCGCTTGGATAAACCTTCTGTCGCAATTGTAATAAACTGTGATGCTCTTCCGCTCACAGGAAATATTATCAGGAAGACGATCTATTTAAAAAAAAATAAGGAGTCGCATTTATCAGTCTATCGTAAAAGAAACAAATCACGAGTCATCTCGGATAGGTTTGATCCATATTTCTCTGAAATCTAAAATATTTTATTTTTTTATTCATTTTTTTTCTCTGTTTTATAAACCTCACATAACATTTTAAAATACGTGGAATCAAAAAAAGGGATTAAATATACAAAAATATGTTCCATTTAAATCGGATTAGAAAACTTTCTTATACGTGGCACAAAAGTTAAATTTATTTTTGAATAATTTTTTGATGTTTGCTTATTCAGTTAAATTTTTTGGAAGTTCAACTCAAAAGATATCTTTCTAAAGGCTCTAGCACCATGATACTTGTCTAAATGGATCTTTAAAAAGGATATCAATACTGAAATAATCGATTATTGAAATGATGAATGAAAATATCGATAATGAAATAGTCAGTTAAGAAAAGTACCATTTAAAGTAAATTAATAGTAAATGCATAGAAAACATAATCTGCTTTATTGTTATAATTTCTAAAATGTATGATTCGTGTACTATTTTTTTAAAAATTATATTTATTGTTTTATTTGAAAGCATTTACCCCCTCCCTCCAAATTAGTATTCTTGAAATATTTCTCTTCTTGAGTGTGTACGTTGTAATGACGTTCCAAAATGTCTCTTTTTATTCCTATTCTTCTCAACGTTATATCCTCATTGATATTAATAATAATGTGTGTGTTGATGATTTACGAGACATATGTTTTAACCTAGAGCTATGGAATGTGGTACATATATGTGTTTTGGAAGCTGAAAATGAACAACTCGGAAAGATTTTCCTACAATTTTGAATTAGAATTTTAATTAATTAAAAATCGAAATTCTTCCACGATAAATTCTGAAAATATTACAGTACAAAATTTGCCATATATATATATATATATATATATATATATATATATATATATATATATATATATATATATATATATATATATATATAAACAGACATTTGCTTTGTTTTCTAATTACTGAATCTTTGTTTCATTAAAAAGTTATCTTTTTCCTTATACTAATTTAATAGTCGGGCTCATTTTTGCTGAATTTTGACAATTTGCTAAAAATATTTTTTGATTGATGTCCAATAATGAAAATTGCATTGTCGACCTGAAGTTGAAACCATTTTCACCTTCTCATTAGCTACCTGATCGGTAGCTACCTTTCCTCCCCCCCCCCCCCATAGAACGAGGGGTATTTAATATCTAGAAAGTTTACAAGATGTATAAAAAAATGTAAGTTACAATATCGCAAAATTTAGAAGACAGATGAACCAGATCTGTTCAATTTTAATAATGACATGACGCCACTGGTGGAACTATTAAGAGATCATGTTAAATAAATATTTAATTCAAAATTGAGCGAGTATTAATCCTGGCGAACCAGCTGATCGTCAAAGGCGTCCAGTTGTTTAATAAGACTGAAAAATCTGAATTGAATGGGAAGTGATATTTATGTAAAATTAGTTACCTTCCTCTATTCCTGTTTCTGAAATGAAGAATTTTTATGTTATATGTGCTGAAATGAAGAATTTTATATTATATGTTACTTAGTGTTCCTTTCTGCAGTATGTGTAATGGCATAATTATTTTGCCATTTTTCTCACCTGTAAGTTTTTTGCTATTTTATTTGATCGCGCGCAGACATTTAGCTAAAAAAATCTAATTTAAAAATTTTTCATTTGAAACAGGAATAGAGGAAGGTAACTAATTTTATATAAATATCACTTCCCATTCAATTCAGATTTTTCAGTCTTATTAAACAACTGGACGCCTTTGATGATCAGCTGGTTCGCCAGGATTAATACTCGCTCAATTTTGAATTAAATATTTATTTAACATGATCTCTTAATAGTTCCACCTGTAAAATATTCTTAAGCTTCAAATTTTGATACTCATATAATTCACTCATACTGTTTGTTATAGAGATTCTAAGCCTTTCTGTTCATTGTACTTTGTATCCCTTTCTAATTTTCTTTCAACTTTCTTTCAATTTGAACTTTAAATTGAAGTGAAAGAGATTAAACTTCAATTAATGCTGATATTTTTTCGTTGAAATCAAACGTATTTTTTAAGAAATATTACAAAAAATAGAATCGTTCAGCTTTGTGGTTCCATGTGCACTACAGAAAGTTTCCATAATTTATGTAAAATCTCAAACAATTATTCAATAGAAATTTCTCTGATTCGTCATAAAATTCAGTTCCTAGTTTTTTTCAAAATAATTAAAATGATGTAAATAATAATTTGTTTAGGTCAATAAATATAAATCTAATAAAAATAAAATTTTTATAAGCATCTGATTTTAAGGAATCCACGAAATATTTTGAAAGTCCAATTTTTAAATAAAATAAATAAATAAATACAAATGATAAATTAATAAATACTGAGATCAAATCTGGCCGAATTATAAAGTTTTGAATATCACAATTTTAGAACAATCAGCATTTTCTTAATCTTAGGCCAATCAACCTTGGGGAAACTCTTTGCGCAGACTAGGCTATCTTTTTTGAGATGGTCTAAAATTGCGCCTTTTTATAAGATAATAATATTTAAATTTTCACAACTCACTCAGTTTTAGTCGCAATAGGCACTTTACGGTGCAGGTACGCATCAGTATATACCACTGAAGAGGGGAATATAAAGCAAGGTTGCGTTTATCATAAAAAATTCTCTAATCCTTCATTTTAAAACAGCATCAAAACTTTTGGATTTCCATTGTATTCCTTAAAAAGATAAAATGTCTTACACTATTGCAACGATTTCTTCTCTAGATGTGCGGCATTCAGAGCGTCGTGAAGATATCGCACAATATCTTGTATTATCTAAGTGAATAGTATGCCTTTTCTCGTTTTTAAATATGAGTACTATATTGAACTGCAAAGCTATTTCCACCTTTCTTTCAATTAATATATCTTCGTTTTCTTTTTTTAAGGCCGTTATTGGGATTTAGCTAATGGAGACACATTTCGTTTCGATGATTGCGTCACTTCTGACTTTGATTTCTCCCCTTTTGTGCTAACAGGATGATATGCAAATGTTTCGCATCTTTCATAATCCGTGCTAATCAGCGGTGGATTTCTGAGTAGCTATAATAGGAGAGGAGGCTCGATGGAAAAACTTTATCTTCCTAGTAGTCGAATAAATGAGTTTATGAAAAATGCAAATTCTATAAATGATAAAGTTTTAAGATAATATTAAAATTTAAATACGAGGCATATTCGGAAAGTAAGTACCATTTCATTGTGCCGCAGACACAACGATGCGGTCGGTGTTCCGAGCATGCGCACTAGTCTTTCTTGTTCACTGGCTCTCAACTGACGCCATTTTGGTTGTTCTACATTGTGTTTTGAGTTGGCTGTGCACATTTAAAATGTTTACGACAATTACTGAACCTGCCGACTGTGAAATTCATGCTGCAATTCGATTTTTGAAAGCAAGGAATATGAAACTGGCTGACATATATCATCAAGTTAAAGATGTTTATGGCAAAGACATGATGAGGGAGGGAATGGTGAGAAAGTGGGTTAGAATGTTTAGTGAACGTCGAACAAATAAATGTCCACAATGAGACTCGGAGTGGTCGGCCTACTGTTGTCAACGATGATTTGGGAAAAAAAGATGATGAAAAAATCCATTAGAATAGACGTTTCACAATGACGACACTTTCAGACGAATTGCAGCAAATTTCAGGTATTTTGTTCTGTATGAAATTTTTACAGATCGCTTAGGTTATCACAAGGTGTGTTCCTGATGGGTTGGCGGAAACTTTCTATGAAGTAGGTATAGAAAAGCTGGTAACCTTCTACGACAAGCGTTCGAACATTGGTGGAAACTCTGAAGAAAAATAGTCTAAGGTATGTTCTTTCATGTAAAAATAAAACTGGCTTGAAAAAAAAAAATTTTCCTATTTTTTTTTTTTTCCAAAACGGTACTCCCTTTCCGAATACGCCTCGTATAATTGATCTTGTATATCACATTACATTCATCGTTTATTAGAATATTTATAAAACTGAAAGTCCTCTTCAAGAATATTGTGTGAAAACAAAACAGCGCCCCTTCCCCTCTTTTTTTTAAAATGCAATTCTTCTATTCTCTCACTCCTAAAACTTTTGGTTGGGAACATTTTTTAACTAAGAAAGCCCAACATCGGATCAATATATCTTAATTGTCCACATAAGTGAATTAAACTTTTTATAAAAATTAAATGTTATAGCACTTATAATGGCAGTTACTAACAAAAATTTTGTTACAATGTGTGAAAGCATTTCAAATTATATTTTATAAAGAAATGACTCACAAATCGAAATATACAATATACAGTTTGATTCAAAACTTATCGCTCAAACTTCGTGGAGAGGCAAGGAATACGCCAAGAAACCGATTTCACATAGGAAAGTACGTCCGCAAACATCATCTGCAGGGACAAAACGGACAAGTGAACTGAACACAAGGAAACCCCACTGTAGGAAATGGAACAGGAAGTGTTAATGAATATGATTTTTATTCCAACAATATGAAATACAAGTTAACAGCATTTACTCAAAATTGCGACCATTTACACGAATACAGTATTCGCGGCGCCGTTGCATCGACCGCCGAACATTTTCAAAAACGCCTGGCATATCACGCACAATGTCTACGGCTGCTATTATTCGTGCAACCAGGTCCATTTCATTGTCGATTCGGGTTACGCACACATGGTCTTTCATGATCTAGCACAAAAAGTAATCCATGGGCGATAAATCAGGTGACCAGAGTGGCCAAGCGATAGGTCCACCTCTGCCCATTCCACTGAGTTCCGAATATTCGGTTTAGGTAATCACATACAACAGTTGTGCTATGGTCTCTAACTCCATCACGTTGATACCACATATCTCGGCGGATATGCCAGGCATTTTTGAAAATGTTCGGTGATCGATGCAACGGTGATGTGAATCCCGTGTTCATGTAAATGGTCGAAATTTAGAGCACCTACTGAGAAACACCTACAGGTAATGAATGTACTTCAACTTGTTGGAATAAAGGTCACATTCGTTAATCACTTAACTGTACTGTTTCCTTGTGTTCCCTTCACTTGTCTATTTTGCCCATGCAGATGAAGTTTGCGGACCTACTTTCCTATGTGAAATCGGAATTTCCTTTGTGCTTTCTGACGTATTCCTTACCTCCCCAAGAAATTTGAGCGATAATTTTTAAATCACCCTGTATGTTATCATTTCAGAGGGCTCCTCAAAAATATCAGCCCCAGAGGTGAACATCCAACTTATTCAGCCCTTGACGAGATCAATGGAATGTCGATGGGCATTAAACTTTCATATCATATCTAACTTTTTACACAAAAGACTATTTGAACTTCTCAATTAAGCTTTCTTAAAATCGTTTAAACTATAAATATGCCAACCCTTTCCTGAGCATGCTTAACAAAATTTTATTATAACTCTCAAACGATAAAAAAATTGTAATTATTTTTTATGATATGGCATTAAAATGCTTCTTAGAAAAGAAAAATAATCGGTTTTTTGTGCAGTTGTTATTTTTTTAAAAAAAAATTAATACTGAGCTGAAGATTCAAATAAGAAATTTTGAGATGCGTTGTTGCATAAAAAATATTTCTAGAATTCAAAAACTTTTTCTTCATTGAATTAAATTTACAAAAATAATTCAGCAATCAATGATGCAACCAATGGAGGGAAAAAAAAACGTCAGTCGGATGCTGATTGAAATATTTATTTCTTACGTTGAATAACAAAAATAATGATTCGAATTAGTTTCTAAAATTTTAAAAATATTATTTTGAAATTAAATGATTATCTTTACGCGATTAGAATATCACATGAAAAAAACAAAACAAAGAATTCGGAACTCAACTTCAGACCATTAAAGCATTTATTTATTGTGTCAAATATTGTACAGCAGTTAAATGAGTATTAGTTTATGAACTGAAACTGAATCAGTTTGGATGAGTTGAGCTAGTTAATAAGAGCTAAATAAAGGTACTTTTTCCTTAAATGCAACTAATTTATTCCATAATTTTGCTCCTCCTAATAAAGACGCCCAGGCCCTTAGTTGCGCCCTCGGATATATTTTATTAAACAATGAAATAGTTTTCGGTAATAAATGAAATTGATAAAAATTATATTTGAAAGATTAATAAAAAATCTGAAAAAAAATGGTACGTTATTAACTGAAATCACAATAAAGTTAATTTTTTGAATTTTGAAATGGTGTGGGAATAATTTTTGTGTAATGATTTATTCAGAAGTGATGACGAAAAACTATTAAACTTTTAACCTTCACTTTAACCTTTTTAGAATTTTTTTTTTAATTGCGCAGTTAATTCTTATAGGTCCTAATGAGCATGTGCGCTAAATTTTGTTTGAAACCATAAAGGGCCGTAGAATTGCAGTGGCTCAAATAAACAAACGCATATTAAATTTTATGCAGAATGTTATCGAATTCGACCGGCAAATACAGAGGAGTGATAATAGATATGAAGAGAATGCACTAAGAAAATATACTACATAGATATACCAAAATCATAGGGTCGCAAACCACATTCAGTTGGCTAAAATCTGAAAAGTACAAGTAAATCCTCCATTTACAATGAAACGAATGCGCGGATTAGGAGCAATGCTGTCAAGAAGAAATCTTCTCTTATGCAAATTTTCGTTTGTATGGGGAAAGTAAAAGCAGCGAACAAATATTCATCAGTGAGCAATGCAGAACTCTAGGGCAAACTCCTCATTTTGAAAACAACAATTCGGATTACACGAAGAGGAATATTCGGATATACATCTGATTTATGGAGAGCAAGTGGTAATGGATGCCCAGCACAGAGTATGTCCCAAGAGCCATAGTCGAGGAGTCGTTGTCTACATCATACCAACATCAGAATAAAATCCTTCCAAATGACGAGACGATATGGAGGACAAGAACACAATATGCGAACATCTGAAATAGAAAACAGAGTATTGCAGCGATTTGTATATGCAAGAATATGCAAACATTACCCGGACCTAGCCAAAGGCCACGAGGGAAGCTTGATGGGGCCGCCAAAGAGCAACTCCACCAGTGAGAAGGAGCAAACGACACTTGATGACATTGTATACTTGCAAACAACAAAGAACCTTCTAGAAAAAACGCTTATTAGTACAAAAAAGAAAAAAAAAATCCATCGATAAGTATACGATTGATTGCAAACGAACTGGGCATTTGGCACAAAATGGTGCGGAATGGTGCGGAATTCCTTTTACGTGCAAGAAGTTAGTTGATATCGATTACCCCCTTCAAATAGAGTTCGTAATCTGGATGTTTAATGTCACAGTTGCTAATGATATCCGCCGCTATTTTATCTCAGATGAAAGCCTGCTCTTTAAGAGAAGGCTTAGTAAAAGCGTTCATTGAGCATATGTGGTCATCCGAAAATTCTCACACCACCCTCTTGACAAAACTGCAACGCAGGTTCAGTATAACATCGGGACAGAGATTGACTTCTGAGATCACACTTTATACCCGAACTCCTTAATGGCGTAAAGGACCTTCCTTTCTTGTTGCTGCAGGGAATACTGGCAACTGTGATGAAATATGTGGTTCATGCAAGAAAGCTCCCACCACATTTTCCGATTGCGTGATCAACTCGATGCTACGTATCCGAGAGTGGATCGAACGTGGCATATCTGTTGTTTGGTTTCATGCTGCCGGACCACAATTTCTTGCAGTTTTTTTTTTTTTTTAATTCGGGACCTCCTGAAATCGCTTGTTTGTACTATGCCTGAGGAAACACTGGATGATCTTATGGCACGGATCCCCATTGCTTCAGAAGAAATCGCCAGCACTCCAGCTATGTTTGAACGTGTCCAACAATCCTTAGTCCGTCGGCGTCGGCTGTACAATGATCTTCTCACTCGCAGTTTCGATTAATTCCTTTAAAAAATGTCCACCGTCTCCTTTCTGACGTTAAATTAGCTATGTGTTGTCTGTATTGTAATCCTGCTTTACGTCAAATAAATATTTTCTACTTATAATTAGTTCTTTTTGATCTATTTGATGTCACACTCTTCATAACTATATTTGCGAATTTCTCTCACTGAAAGAATTTTGCGACTTCGTGTTCTAAGGAATTATTTTTCATCCGCTTGACGTCTAAAATGACCCCTCTAAATTTGCTGTTCGAATTCGGCAGCACCCCTGTATTTATAAGCAGCAACAATAACGCTCTGATATAAAAAATGCATTTAATATTATCTCAATGCGCGTGAATATAAATCTAGTAACTGTGAAAAATATCGTTATAACTAAATATATTTAAAAACATACATACTAAAATAATTTGAAGAAACTATTAAAATTAGAGAAAAAAATTGTTAAGAATTAAAACTCGTATTACAGAAAAGCTAATTTTTTGAATTTTAAATTTATATTAATATATATATATATATATATATATATATATATATATATATATATATATATATATATATATATATATATTTGCATAATGGATTTTTATGTAGGTATGCTCCTCCGACCTTATTCAAGAAAAATTTTAAGCTTTCGAAAAATTTTAAGCTTAATGATTTGCTTTGTAGAGCATATTGCTCACATTTTTTCACTACTCATATCGCATGATTCACTTTAAAGATACTATACCAGCTTAAAAACATAATCACATTAAAAAAATGACCAGTTAGTGTTCGTTGTGTCTGCAAATGTACGTGTATATAAAAAGTAGATTAATCAGTATTTCATTAGCCAAATTATAAACAGAAAAAATATATCTATCTATAACAAAATCTATCCATCTAAAAAAAATCTATAACAGGAGATCTATCTATCTCCCTATTTCTCTCTCTCTATATCTATATCTATCTATCTCTCTCTCTCTATATATAATAGCCCGTGTAAAAAAACAGCTGCCCGTATTGCCAATGTTTTCCGAGTCGGAAAATTTATATGCGCGGCTCTTTTACTGGTCCAAATCCGTAGTTTGTGCAGCCCTGTTTTAAATGAAGGTGATCATTTAGCTTTGTTATTAAAAAAAGGTTTTTAATGTCTTAAACTTTCAAAATTTTTCTGGTAGAATAAATTGAAATTGAAATGTATAATTTTTAAAAATTTTTGTTTTGAAAAGTTTTCTTTTAGTGTAAAAGTGAGATTGCGAAAATAATGAAGAAAAATAAAATTTAGTTATATCTTAAAATTAAATTAATACTATTGCATAATTAACAGAGAAAATGTAAACGTGTTTTCATTTCTAATTTAAAGTATTTATTTTGAGAAAAAGATATTTTACGATTAAATTTTATTTTTTATTTTGTAGATATCAAAATACGTTAGCAATCATACCATGCATTGGGAGCACTCCGTTTGTATTTGTTTTGTTTATGGTTGCTTTTAAATTGGCTTCCGATAACTGTGATAAATAAACTCAGATAGGATTAACTAATACTCCAGGAGTTGTTAAAATAATGAATTAGAATTCTTGTAAGTCACACATGTCAGTGGCTATCATAAATGTCAAGGGCCCTTTCATACGTATACAAGTATTGCTGAGTGGTCGATAAATGATACGTTTTCTGAAGCCCGAAGAATGCAAAAATGGATGTCAACAGCCCAAAAAGTCATCAGAAGATAATCCTTAATTGAAAGTTTGGATCACGTGATAAAATCATAAATTTTGATAGACTGTGATAGATCAGAGTGATTGTCATAACTGAGTTTTATGTGATTAGTAACGTGGATTCAGGGAGATAGAATTTTCTATGACAGGAAGATATGTGTATTTAAGCACTATCTATGTCTTTGTTGAGAATTTTAGTCTCATGCTGCAATGTCATTTGGGTTACATTTTCACCTTTTTTTATTATGAAAAATAATTTCTTTTTAATTAATTCTTTTATAAATTTGCGCCAATGGAGCTATTATTTTCTTCATTTTTATTAAAATTCTTAATTCTAATTTTTATTTAAATTTTAATTTTAAATTAAAATTTTAATAAAAAGTTTTTTCTTTTTTTTTCTTTTCCGTATACGAAATATATAAACAAACAAACAAACAAAAAACCCCATTCATACTTACTACTGTAAGCGAGACTCACTTTATGTTCCCATATTTGGATATAATTTTCTGTTCACCTGTTGGTCTTGACCAGTCACTGGAGTGCAGTTCGGTCATGAACCTTTGTATCTATTTATGATGTTTTTTTGCCTTGCGAAGTTCATTTGTGGCTTGAGAGCGCTTGTGTCAATTATTTATATACGACCCTAGTTCTTTCTTTAGAACTCCGTAATGCTGGTCATCTCGCTCGAATTCTCTCTGTGTGAAGGAATAAAAAGATCTCCCAGGTGACGCTGATTTAAGGGGATAAAGTCAAAAGAAGAGATTCATTCTTATTTTCGTATCGAGGAATTTTCTTTCTCTAAAACGCTTTTCTTATAGAACGTAATATTTCGAATTTCTTAAAGACATTTGAAAGGGAAAGAGTTTTTATTTTCTTTTGTTTTTTTATTTTATCGCATAGATGCCATGCGAAAAAAAAAAGATCAATGTAAAAGGAATCACTATAAATACTCACAATGAATATCACTATTTTATAGATGCGTGCCCTTGTTCGAAAAGAATCGTGTTTAAGAGTGCATCTATTTATTTCCTCGTATGCATGAACTTGTGAATGTGATAAGTGAAAAACGCAAACATTTAGATAGTTAAAACTTGGTTTGTGGAACTCTCATCAAATTTATAAATTTTTAGTTTGGATGGATCTTTCAAAAAGTGAAACTCTGACACAGCCTCAAGCTACATTTTCTCCTTATTTACTTTGTATCTTTAAATAAAAATAATAATCACAATTTAGTAAGCAGCTTCAAAACAAGAACATCAAAATAACGGGGCGCACGTGACTCACAGGGATTATTTTTGCCACTCAGAAAATGCAGGTGCAGATAATCAAAATTAGAATGAAAACTTAATTTTGAAAAAAAGCACCTAGGACTTGAAGTCCTTGGAAAAAACCTTTCATTGTTTTCTTCAAATTTTTTTCATAGATTTTAATCAATACTTAACTGTTACAAGTGTAGTCAGATCTAAAATCAGTGAAGAAAGTTTTTGGAATTTTACAGATATTTGCCAGTCCAATTTGCTAACACTTGAAAATTACCCTATGGAATTATTCTCATGTATGGAGATACTTATATAAGCAAGCAATTATTTTTATTTATGAAAGAAAATAATTTCTTGCCAGATAAAAGATTATCGACATCTTATCTTAAATCCATTTCGAAAATTGTCACTGTGATTAGCATATCCCCCGAAGATAGCAACGATTGGATTGTGTCATAATTTTTTTTTTTTTACATTGTGCTTTCGAAATAACCTATATTTCAGCAAAAAATGATATGCTTGTTTTATCACATTTGATCCTTGCTAAGATTCAAGTTTTGAGTTCTTTCTTTAGTATAAATACTATTAAAAATACCGTACGATAATAAATATATAAAAATATACTATAAAAACAAATTTTTAAAGCATTTTAAAAATGAAGGATAAGATTTCCTGGTAATCAAACTGGTAACATTGATTAGATAATTTTTTGAATTTTTAATTTGATAATGGCTAACATAAGATAATGGTTTTAAAAAATGCAGACTTCTGGAGAACAAAAGGGTTTCTGGAGAAAAAAGTGCAGAATTCTTATATGAAGAACAAATAAGAATCTAAATGTCATATGGTGGGCACAGCAGTATTCAAAAACTATTCAGGAAATACCAAATATAATAAATTATTTTACAGGAACTATATCAGAAAATAAATCTTCAATTCATATAGTGGTGAAGTGAGATGAATAAGGTGACGTTTGACGTTCCTCTTTCATCATATGAGAGAGTATCGAGAAGTTTCGAAATTTGCTCTGCGTCAAGAAACTATTTTATTTATCTCCGCGTGGATACACTATCGCCTCCAAAGCAGTCTCCTTGCAACTCCGTGCAGCTTTCCTTGACATGACTGGAATGGAACATGAAAATCCGCTTCCCAATTCCAGGGTCACTTGTATCTTTAAGCATCTCACATTGCTGTTCTTTTCTTGAACAACGGAAACTCAAATAACCTAAAACGTTTGTTGGGAGCAACATGTAAGTTTGCTGTATCATGTGCTACATCTCTGTGAAGAATTTGGTTCATTTGATATTTCCTGCTAGCTGTTCCTGTTAGTACAAAATGACCAATAACATTGTTACTATGTTGTCCGTATTCAGAATAACCCTTCCCTAAAAGAAGAAAATCGAAATATTATATGTAAGCCGTTTTAGAAAGAAATGGGGAAGAAAGAATGGAAGAATCTTTTTGTTCTGCCATTTATCTCCCTTAAACCGTATCCTTTATGAAAGATTTTTATCCCCTCTCGCAAAATGAAGGAATGTGAGAGGGACAACATCATCAACGATTGTGGGGATAACCGAGAATATCTCAAGTTAGAAGTTTTTTTTTTTTTTTTTTTCATGTTAGAATCGTAAAGTGATAACAAACATACGAGCTTCGCAGTTGTCGATGCACGGCATTACGATGGCAAGTTGACTTAGGAATGATAATACTTCTTGTGATTATATTTGTGGCTCAATTCTGCTATATTTAGCGTGTTTCAGAAAAAGGTTCAAAACGTTTTGATACAAGCTAGTATGCTGATGATTTAAAATTGCGAAGACCGTTCTAAAACAGCTCAAAAGTAATTTCAAAACATGATGTTCATTTAAATAAATTGAGTAGAAAGAAATGGGGTGATTATTTATTTTCTTTGTAAGAAAAATAATTTATAATGGCTAGATTAGTTAAAAATAAATAACCACATTTTCGAAAGTAAAATATGTTCGGCAATAAAATCGTTCTGAAAGTTTTTAAAAAAATCAAAAATATTTGTACTTTCTCTTATCTTTTGAATAACATGTGTTTCAAATGTAAATCAATGGACTCTTTTCCTTTTAATGAAATTGTCAATATACTTGGCAAATCCGCAGTGTAAATGTGTGAGTCTGGTTATTTTTTTTTCTTACACCGGCCCGAAGCGATGAATTATATGTTCATCTGACAACCTTGATGGTTTAAAGGCCTAAAATTACATCCATTTCTGGCTATGATGGATGTTTATTGTGGTAAAGAAATGACGCAACGAGTGAAGATTATGAGAATTCTTTGGATTTGCTTGGGTGTTATTGAAAGTAATATTTGTAAGCTGTTCCTGTATCCCATTTTTTAAAAATTAAAATGTTTCGTGTTGTAAAAATATTTAATTCTTTTTATCGAGTATGCAAATTACTTTTCATTTTTTATTGCATCTCGGCTCTAATTTTTCCCACTCTAAAACCACAAATGATTATTAAAAATTTAAATATGTCCTGGTGAAATTTTTGGCAAAATTTGGTGAAATTTAGGCTAGTTTCTTTTTATTAAAGTGAAGTTATTTTGGAACGCAAAATTTGCTTTTATTAGTAAATGATGCTTCGTTTTTTTTTCCAATTTCCTCTGGAAATAGTTTTGACTATTTGAATGAATTTTAGTTTTCAAAAGCATCGATAATTTGTTTTTTCTTGTCGTTATTTCACATTAACTTTGTTTTCCCCCAGACCTATTTGGATCCATTAATATATGGTGAATTATTTTGAGACAAATATAATGGGAATAGATATTTCAACTAGACTGTTATAAAGAAGAATTTTACACTTTAATTGTATAAATTTTAAATAAAACCCTTACAATTTTTGGAAAAAATGTATATAATAATATTCATTTTAAATGATCATTTTTTAATTGCACTGTTAGATAGTAAATTGGTTTTCCTTGATAATTTTATTTAAAGAATTATAATTAATGCGTTAAAAATGTCGACCCATTAAAAAGTGTCCAGAATTCGAAACTACAGAAAAATATCAAATTCACTAAGAATTTTAAATTAAAAAAATTTTAATGAAACATACTGTAAAATGCATATTAAATTTTCGAAAATTTTGAAATGTTAATTTAATGAAAACACACACACTCACATCAAGAAGTATAAGAATATTCTTTTCAATTAAACTTTGCCATCTTTCTGATTTGGCTGATTAATATATAAGTTTTTTGAAATATGTGCTCACTTCAGTTGTACCATCCATTTTTTTTTACCATTATTTTGCATGTAAACAATAAGGAAAAATACAATAAAACATAGAAACTTGTAAAATTGCATTGAATATAATTCCCTAAAAATTATTTTAAAATTAAGTCAAAAATTCTCTGAGAATTTAATTTTAATGTCGTGTCAAAATGAGCATGTTTAAAACGTGCAATGAAGCCACAGTGAGTAGTTTTTGTTAAAGTACTTTTTTACATTCTTGATCCCAATCCAGTTGATTTCGGGGCTAAAAATGTGACAAAAATTACTGGAGAAATAATTTTTTATCATAGAAATTAAAATCAAGAGACTTTTTTAGAATCCAAAATCAAATTTCACCACAAAGGACATTAAAAATTATTTTAAACTTTAAAATTCAAGTAATTCGTTCTTCCTTTAATCTATTCCTTCCAGCAGAAGCCATTTCTTTAGACAGTCCAAACTTTTAAGTCGTTTAGTGCAAGCAATAGACTCCAAAGGGGACCATACATTTTAATCATTTGATTGAGATTCGGCGAGTATTGTGCCCATTTTCCAGATGATATCACGTCCAAAAATGCTCCTTCCACCACTCTTCTGTCTTTTTAGCCTTTTGAGTTCATGCAGAGTCTTGTTGAAACTCCTACTTTACATTGCCAAAGCGCGTTTTGCCCACGGAAATATAACAGCTTCTGAAATGTCCCATTGGTACACTTTTTGATTTATTTTAACGCCCACATCCAAAAAAACCAAACATGTTTTGCAGTTTTCCCAAATTTCGCCTTTGATCATGATCGACTTTGGATTTTTGCGATGTTCACCAATTTCTGAAGTGCTTGGTGCGTCTACAGACCAGATCTTATAGTACTAGGAGTTACGAACTTTTAGACGGTAAAGAGCTTCTCATTAGTAAAAAGGAATCTCACTCAGTTCAGACATGCAGCCCGTTTCAAAAGTTTTCTGCGTCTTTGGAGCTGCGCGAGTTTGTTTTCTTCAGTGAGAAGCAGAACTTTCTGGACCTTGTAAGACTTCAGTCCAAGCTCTGATTTTGTCATTCGTTGCTCTGATCGGTCCCTTATTTCCTTATTTTCACGAGTGATCTTTCTCATGGAAATCTTCGAATTTCATTGAACTCACTTTTTCATAACCTTACAGCTTCTGAAAGTTGTCACCATACGTTTTAGTTTACTTCCTGGACTTTGACCATCATTCCAAGCTCTTTGAAACAATAGATTGCATCAGACATTATTTGCCGAGCACATTAAGCAAATGAATGACTCCATACTGTTCGTTTTCCAACTTTAAAATAGCAATTCTTTTGTTTGGCATTGTAAAAAAGCCAAAAATAGTACATAAACTAAAAGATACATCATAAAATATGTTATAATTGAAGTGGTAGACAAAAAGAAATGAACAAAAATTAAAAAGAAATTAATTAACTTCTATTCTATGATGTAATAACGTTGTCCGAGTTTTTGTGCCACACCCTGCATAATAATATACTTTTATTAAGAATACTCTAAAATTTAATTTATACTATCATATTGTACAATCAAAGTGAATATATAATCGCATTTTGGACTATAATTTGATAGCATGTTGGAGCGCAGCTTTGAAAAAAGAATTAAAAAGTTTTACTGCAATTCAAATTCATTATGATGGAAGTTTTGAATTAAGAATTTGAATAAGCTGTCTGTAATTAACATTATATTTTCTAGAAGTGTCGCAATACTTACTCTTTGTTTTAATGTCTCAACTAGCAAAAAGAAACTATTAAAAATTAAATTTATTAGAACCGTCATTAAAATTCTTATTAATGATAAACGCAAAATAATATTAAAATTTTTGAAATATTTTTAATCGAACAACATTATTGAAAAGTGAATATATTGTTGTTGACTTCGTTGTTGTCAACATTTTAATTCAAAGCATAAAACTACTAGAAAAATTATTATTTTCTATTGGGAAAAATAAGTCCTGTAAGAAAACAGAGAAAATTATTTAAAATAATTAATATTAGAATGGATACAAATTTAATTAAGCCGGAAGAAAAATAAGGTCAAATAATTTTGTAAACTTTCTTAGAAGAAATGGTGTTCATATAAAGATGATATTTATAGTTTGTAATAAAAGTTATTCTATCCCTTAAAAACATGAATAAACTTGAATAAATTATTAATAAAAATATTCAAAAGCATACAAAAAATCTTTTTAAAGAAATGATTTGGTATTGCGAGTGTTACCTTTTCATCAGGACGGAATATAATATCCAGATGTTTACAGTTGAAAGGTAGAAGATATATCTGTGTTATATTAATTAAAAGAAGGCTGAAATTGAAATCAACATATATATTAACAAATCTTGTTCGAGATCGAAAACTGAATGTGACTTCTACATAGATTAAAAAAAATTATTCAGTTGAGACAGCTGCAAAAGTTTCGAGAATTTCCAAGTTTCTTTCTCTCTACATTCTTTCTTTCTCTCCGGAGTCTTTAATAGCCAATCTATTTGCATTCAGCCGTTCGAACACCTGCAGATACTACAGTTTTCCATTCCAAATCGGTACGCAATCTTACGAAACATCATTATCGAACCATCTTGTTTGTTCACATGGAAGAGTTAAAGTGTAGCGCAGATCGTTTTTCTCCTCTTATTGTATCCAGAACATGCAGCTGCATCAATTGACGGCACAGAATTTTTAGAAAAGTTTTTCCAGTTTTAATGAGCAAACATTTTAGTACTATAGGAGGTAATTAGTCTAAGATTTTTAGTTAATTACCGCCAAGACCTCCTTGATTGGATTATTCATTAAGAAAATTTCGCATGAAACCATTTGGAATTTATTAGTTTATTCTTTCTGAGTTTCTCCTCCATTGAGAACGCTGCGGATATTTTTTTTTTACATTTAATATTATCAATTGAAGTATGAATAAATCAACTTAGAAATGAAACAAGAAACTGTTCGATTCAGTTCAATGGACAATAATTCAGTAATAATGCTTTTTATTTTGAGCCTTTAACCCTGAAATTTTGAATTAGTTAGTAAATATCTTTCCATTAACTCCTTAAGGCCTGTTTTGTCTTACATTTGTACACAATTTACTATCTTATATTATATGCTCAGCTGTGCCCTGACTTCGATCGCATTTGCATGCAAATGTTTACCCAAAAATCGTTTATGGTATGTATAAAAGTTACTGCAGCCAATGTACTACTGATTCACAAAGAAGGTTCTCTAAATATGCTTTGTGTCCGTTTTCTAGAATTTTCTTTCGTTCTCTTTCAGTTTGATGTCCCCTCCCCTCTTCGTTGTCATATTTGGATAATTGGTACTTTCGCCTCTTCTTTTATTTGTCATTTGAATTTATTATATTGCATATCCATGTGATCATGCACAAGAGCCAAATGAGCAGAAAAGTATGCTCGTTTATAGTCATAATGATTCTGGTGAGCCTTTATTCGTTATAAGTGTATATCTCCATCCACCATTTCAATTTCTTTCTTCGTATTATTGGGGTCGTGGTTGCCTTGTTGTAAGGTGTCGGCTTGGCTTCAGAACAGGAGGGTTTCAGGTTCGAAACCCGAATTCACAGAAGAACCGTCGCGTAAGCTGGCCTGGTACACACTAAATTCGTCAGGGCCAAACGCTCTGAAAACTGGTGTGATGCGGAAGCTTGGAGAGTGGGTGCCAGTTCAGGCTTCATCCTCGTCATCTGACCGCTGCTCAAATTTATGAGGTTCGTCTCAAAACAGCCCTAGTGTTGCTTTAAAAAGGTACGTTAATATAACTAAACTAAACTTTGTTATATTAATCTTCCAAACTTCGTTCACCGAATGCAGTGGCATCGATATCGATATGGCGTCTGATATGATAATAACTCCAACAAAACTTTTCTTTCTTTGACGAATTCAGAATTACCATCTATCTCTGTCCTTTACATCACAAATATTTTTGATTTATTACCCAGTCGAAATAATTTGCATTCTTTTTCAACTCCATTCTCAAACCAGATAAACACGTATTCAATTTTATCTCCCATTTTTGATCCATTCGTATATATACGATTTTCCTTTTTACTCGGAACATTTCCGAGGACTCGTTTTTCATTCCCATGAAGGAGAGTTATATTCAAAAAGGATCATTTTTTATAACCATATTCATTTCTTCTATTTCCTCAATAATCTCAACAGTTTCTTTTTAGATGTTTCGAGGAGATGCAAATTTCGCTCCTGGCCCTTGAATAATGGCCCGCCTACGAACACAGCTGATATTTCAGCCCTTTCTACAACGTATCACACGCCATTTCAATCCAATAAAAATAATTCTAATTACCGTGTTCACAAGATAGTGAGAGCGAATCATTGAATACATATAAATATATATAAAATCGATTTAACTGAATTTTAAAATTAATAATCTTTTCTAATTATGTGAATTCAAACTTCCCTTTCATTTCTGAGTTGGGCGGGTTTTTGATTTGTAAAGTCAATTTTTATTTTGTATGTATTTTTTTTGTTTTAATTTAGGATTGTTTAGGTTTTACGAATGGTATTTTCGAGGGGTTTATAGATTTTATGTAAGCTTAATTCCTTGGCCAGTTCATTCATTCAATCATCCATTATTGGTCAAGAAACATGCCATGTTTTTAAAATAACATCGGGATATTTCCCCTCATGACGAGCAGGACTCCAAGTTATATTCTTTCCACGATTTCTTTCATTCTTTCCTCACATTCCGATTTGTGCTTTCTTAAGAACTTTTCATTAGGAGTCTGGGGATAATGCTCGATGAAGATTTGCAGAATTTCCTAATAAAATTGTTGTGATAATTATTCATTAGATAATGCATTGGATTCTTAATAATCCGCCAAATATCTGAACTAATGAAAGTACCGGATGATTTGACCACCAACAAAAACAAAATATGTTTTAAGAGCAAAACATAGTTTTTTTTCAAAATATCACACAGTATACAAAATTATATTACATATGATTAATATTGCAAAACACTGCTCAAACTCTGTGCCACAATCTGCTGTTTACAAGATGCCAATATCACTGATACCGTACGCAAAGATGTGCTTTTCCTCCGATGCTCCCTGAAAACACCGAATTATAAGTGGAAAAGGACTCGCACAATGGTGAGAGTCTATGGCAATTCTATAAGGAATGTACCAAATATTAAATAGAGCAGTTTTTTAATATACAATATATGCGTTGTTTTATACATCAGATATTTTAAGTTAGAATTAAATTATGCGTTGATCCCTTTTTTCCTGCCCCAGTAGAAAATGATGGCGTCGGACTATTTGTTGTTTCAGGAATGCGACCCTCTCAATGCCAGGCCCTATGCTCTGAAAACGAAAGATTCGTGAACAACGTCAACCCTTGCAACACGTGTGAAAATCACAAGGTATGTTCGTTGTCCACTGATGGAGGGCCTGGATGCGATTGCTTGCCAGGGTACTACAGGAACGCCGAAGAAAAATGTGTATCAAAAGAAGAATGTGAAGGTAAGGACTTAGTTTGAGCCAAGAAAATGGAGAATTTCAATACTCTTTGTTTGGAGATATCGTACGGCTGTTACTTTTCGAAAACTGGCATATGAAAAAAATAAATAAATAATAGAAATTTTAAAATAATGCCTTCATTTCCTGAAGATAACAGTTTAGGTGCTTCTTTTATTGCTATTATTTTTTTTATTATTTCTAAATGCACGAATCGAATAAAACAGGAAATGTTGCAGAATGATACGAAAAGAAAAAATCGTAAAAAATAAAAATCTCTTGCCATTTTTTTTTCTTTTACAATCTTGTCTTTTTTATATGCTATTTTTTTTCATAAATATTTTATATAATTAGTTAATTTTTATAAATATCATATATTGTATATATTATAAATATTATATAATTAATTAATTTTTATAAATATTACATATTGTATATATTATAAACATTATATAATTAATTCATTTTTATATATTGTATATATTATAAATATTATATAATTAATTAATTTTTATAAATATTACATATTGTATATATTATAAACATTATATAATTAATTCATTTTTATATATATTATATATTATAAGTATTTTATAAGTATTATATATTATACATTGCTGTCTTCTTCGAAGGGTCATAAATGTTTCAAACTGTGTTGTGTCAGTTATTATTAGGAGATTATCTCTATTAAATTTCCAGCTGTAATCGAACACATAGACTATGAACAGGCTGTTTGTTACAGGTCGGTCCCCTTCCACAGAGAATGGGGTCCTACGCTGGAGTAGACCGGCTAATAAAATAATTTGCAGGAAAGACGAAGTATTTTTAGAATGCAGTTGCGAGAAGACGTGTTGCAACGGGGGTCAGGCAGAGGGATGTTCTGCCTCTTGCTCGAAAGGATGCTTCTGCAAGAAGGGACTGGTGAGACACGAAGACGGCAGGTGCATCAGACTGCAGGAATGCGAAAAGCAAAATAGCCCTGGTTCAGGTGAATATATTATTTCTAGGCCATACTTAAAAAAACTCAAAGCATGACCCCATTGCGAGAAATCTTTCGCCAGTTGTTAGATTTTAACCGTTTTAAATTGTATTGCAAATTTGGAGATATGTTTGGAAAAATTCAAGATGGGTGGCCGTGCTATGTTTGGTGGTCGTGTTTTAACCAAGTTCATTTGGGACAGTCAGCAATTTATCTTTATTACCTTTAAAAGCATGTTATTTAGTATAGTAAAAATAAAAGTGAAGTTATTTTGGCCAAAAATATGTAAGCCAAAACAAGATAATAAAAGTGTTAGTCATTGATTAAAATACTGCAATTTTATAGAATTTTAAACACAATATATATTTTAATAGGTATTTAGGAATTTTTCTTTATTCTGATATTCATATCCGGCATTATTTCCTCACAGTATTGTTTTCAGAACCTTTCGATTTTTTTTTTCTTATTTTAATAGACTAACATTTTTTTAAAAAAATTATGGAGCCTTACGACCAGCATTTAGAATATTCTTAACTAAATGATGAATCTCCAATAGGCTCAAAATTAAATTAAAGCCAATTTAATCAATTAAATGCTATTTAAGTTAAAAAAAAACATTGAACTGTCATTTGGAGCACACATCTATACAGAATTTCCGAATTCTAATACGTTAGGAAATGAATGAAAAATCGATAATAAAATTCCATCAATATAAACTTATAGTGAGTGTGTTGTGATTTTTTAATGAACTGCCCGGTTTTTAATATAATATTTTTAATCTACACAAACACCACTACACTACAAAATTTACAAACACACATAGACAATTAGGTTAAAGAAAACAGTATGGTGGAGGGATTCCACCGTTTCCAACCGAAAGCCTTCGGCGTTAGCGCAAGGGTTGCGCATGGCAAAAAGTCGACCTCAGGATGCAGGTCTCCCGTTCAACTGCTTGTCTGTAAACGCCACAAGGAGGCGCTCTCTGCTCAAGTGGAAAAAGAGGTGCTACAAACTTCAAATTTACGATATAAAAGATACCAAAATAAACAAAAGCATATACAAAGAAAAGCATTTATGATATAAACAATTGGCAGCTGAAGACTTGTAGAAACGGACGCTTCATTAACAAAAAATGGCTTGCTTAAAATGGTTAGGCCTTCTTAGTAATAAAAGGGTGCATAAAAATTGCAATAATTATAATATTCTAAAAGCTCTTTACATGCGTATAATGATGTCTAATCCTCAAGGACGTGACTAATAATTTAATAATTAAATAATTGAGATCTTACATTCTAGGTTGGATGAGCGATTAATGATCTTTTTCCAAAAACATCCGTTTTTCATATTTTCGAAGGGCAATCATTCCAGCTTTAAATGTCATATAACGGGTCGCATCTTTCCAATTAATGCCTAAAAGGATTTTTTCGTCTGCAATACTTTAAACGATTCCAGGTAACAAGAAACCTCTTGGGTGAAAAATTACTTTTAAAACATCCTGAGATTGAACATTAGATTTTGCAGCATGAGTTACGAAGCTTTTGAAACAAAAGGATGGAAATTTTTATTCTTTTTATGACTTTAAAGGAAGTATTCTTTAATACAGAACTATTTTTTTCTTAAGATTTAGACATGTAAAGGCAGTTCTTTAAATTAACTCGATGGATTTTAAATGAAGTAAATCTTTATATTCTTCACTTAAACTCGGAAGCATTCTGAATTTAATAAGTTTTTTTACAGAAGACCACAATTAACTATATTCTGAACTTTGACTGTTTGAAACACTTTTTATGTAACTTGACTTGTACCAGGTTTGTAAAGATTTAACTTCGCAATCGATTTTAAGTCAGTTTCCTGACATGATAGAGTTTTTAAATTTTGTACTTTTGTATATTCTTGATGTACAATGCACTATTTGAATGTTTTCGCAACTAAATTATTAACTAAATAATGAATTTAACTGCATTTGGATTCCAAAAAGGAGTGACATAAAGTATTGAATTCTAGAAAAAATTAATTTTAAAATTCCATGAAATTCGTAACAAAGAATTATTATTAAAAAATAGAAAATAGAAACCAATTAAGATAAAAAAAAATTACATTTAAGTGCACTAAAGAAGTGTTTCTAAAACTATTTTTATTTGGAATTAAAAAGTGATTGAAATCTTCTAAAAACTACTATTAGTTTAGCCATTGTTGATATAAAATATATAAACTTCAGTGAAATAAAGTAAAAATGGGCGCCCTGCATGATTTTTCAATATTGTGCATTAGTGATTTGGAAACATTTTCTGATAAACGCAATCTTTTCTTACAGATACTCCAACGATACAATGCTCTATGCCAAGATGCGATGCGGGATGCAGCATAGATTATTCCACCAAGCCTTGTCCGAGTTGCTCATGTACAAGTGAGTTTTTTCCCTAGAGTACATCCGTCTTTTATGATCAGAAAATGCAAACGTTAGAGTATTACCTAATCTAATTGTGTAACAGAACTATATGAAGTGGAAGAACATTTTTATTTAAACGTTGATAATGTGCAAAATGAGACGCAATATTTAAAAGAACAAAAATTCTTTTTACTAAGAATCTACAGGCTAAATACAAATTAAATCTAAAAAATGCAATATTTAAAATTTATGATTCAAAGAGAAATCTTAATGTTCACTTAGATAAGTGCTGCGATATAGAATATAAAGAAATTAGTGAACCCAAAAACAAGTTGCCCACCCAGATAGAACTGCATTAAGTCACACATATCGGAGACTTTTTAACTCCTCCAAAATTACAGAAAAAATTTTGTTGTCCATGTTAATTAAATTTTTATACAAATAATTTAAAGCAGAAAATTTATGCAAACTGAAATCGTAAAATACTTGATTACATATTACTTTTTAAAAAGTTGGTTTTAGTATTTCGATTGTAAAAAAATATGCGAGATTAAAATATAGTTTTAAGCAAAGTAATAAAAAAAGGCAGAATTTTTGTAAATACAATTAAAATATTATTTAATTATTTAATAATAATTTCAGACATTTTTTTCAAATTATAAAAAAATAAATTTATTTTTTTTAAATTATAAAATAACATAATATGAAATTTGCAAATGCCATTTAGGAATATAACAAGAATAATGTCTCAAAATGAATTCAATTAATATTTCATTTTAATTTGAATAAGTTTATTGCACAGCTTTATAACTGAACACACACACACATATGGGTCTCCTATACAATTGCCTTCTTTGCTCATTCAATAATTCTGCCCTGCATCGTTGCAAAATTGTGCATGAGCGATTTTGAAATATTTTATGATAAATGATATTTTTTTCTTATAGATACTCCAACAATCCAATGCTCTATGCCGAAATGTGATGAGGGTTGTAGCATAGACTATTCCACCAAACCCTGCCCGAGTTGCTCATGTACAAGTGAGTCTTTTTCCTTCAGCGTATCTTCTTTTAGGATCTGAAAAGGCAAATATTAGAGTACTAAGTTTCCCATCTTATCTTGAACTGCGAAATGCAAGGGGGGCAAAGAAGAATAAGACAATCTTTTTGCGCATTAAGTTTCTAGATACTTAATGATAACATAAAAAAAATCTTGCCGGATCTAAGTAACTTCAAAGGACGCTTAAGAAACTTAATACACTAATCTTGAGTGAAGCATTTCATTCAACAAATACTTTTAAATTTTGCCTTTTAGCTCTATTTATTGTCTAAGTAAATTTTTATTGATAACTGCAACCGCTTGGACTGAGATGATTGAAGCAGATGGATTTTGGGGAGTGAAAAATCCAAGTGTCTTCCTGGTCAACACCTGCTGTTATAATTCAAGTGCGTTTTTATCTACGTTTAACAATCGCTGTCATATTAAAATAGCGCCATACCTGGAAAAATAACTAGTATTTTTAGTGATGGTAAAGTTAAAGGTAAGCATTTAAATTCGTAGCGTCTCGGCAAGTTATTTTCGCTATTGTAGAATGAATCACCAACAATCCTTTCTCAATAACCACATGCTACACGATTGTCTAGAACCAAGAGGAGTCAGTCTGTGAATTGTATTTGGCATTTATATACTAATGGAAATAATAACATTCAACACTGAAGAAAGGACTGCGGAAAAAACTAGTTTCAAGAGCTTTAATTTCAAGCGCAGTTGTGTGATCTGTTAGAAGCTTTCTTTTTCTAAAGCTCCGAGAAAGACCCCAGAAAAAAGACGTTAGAACTTGTGTTATTTGTTCTTCCTATATTCACTCATCTATCTAATTATATATAATCCCATAAAATTTTGACTAAAAGGGTTACGTTAAAATTTAGTATTTTAATGGAAATATGCTCATGAAAATAAAAGAACATTGCTTAAACCATATGTATTTCATAAGAGCATCAGTATAGGATTTTTATTGAAGGGTTGATATTCTTAACCAAAATTAAAGGGATTTCTTAAGAAACGAAACTTGTTATTATAAAGAATGTACAAAATGAGCACAATGTCTTTTCATTATTAAAAACAATTATTACTCAAAAATATTATACTGGGAGTTAAAATGAATGTTGAAATCACATGTTGATGTGGGATTTTAAGGTATTAGTTAATCATAATAAGTTGTGTATCCTGCATGACCTTGTACAATTGTGCATCAGCAATTTGGAAATATTTTCTGATAAATGCTATTTTTTTTTTCTCATAGATATGCCAACGATTCAATGCTCTATGCCGAAATGTGATGAGGGTTGTAGCATTGACTATTCCACCAAACCTTGCCCCAGTTGCTCGTGTACAGGTAAGTTTTATCCAACAGTGCATCATCTATTTCTATGACTGAAAAACATACAGATATTCGAATATTAACTCATTTAATAATCTAACGTCACTATTTTAAATGGCGGAGTAGGATTTTTATTGAAAAGTTTGTGGTGCCGTGCAAGCTGTGCCACGTTAACTTAGAAAATGAAACTTGATATTACTATAAACATACAAGACAAAAAGCCTAATTACAATATTTATTATTGAACAGCTGTTATTATGAGACATATACATAACGTTGATTTCAGATAACTGTTGCCGATATGGAATATAAAGAAATGAGCGAACCACAGAACAGTTTACGCGTTCTCTGTGATCTGGTAAGATTGCGAATCAGTCATTAGAAAATCGTTTATGAGAAACAATATCCTTTTCTCTTTTATAGATTCCCCAATAATTCAATGCTCTCCACCAAAGTGTTCTTCTGGTTGCAGCATAGATTATTCCACCAAGCCTTGTCCGAGTTGCTCTTGCCCAAGTGAGTCTTCGTCATATTTACTTCTTATGATCCGGAACTGCATATATTAGGTCATTAAGCAATCTAATACTCTATTCTACTACTTTGAATGACTGGATAGGATTTTCATCTAAAGTTGATAATGGCACCTTCTGAGACAAAACTTCTTATTTCTAGAAATACACTTTATTGTACGTTGTAGGCTTACAAAAAAGCTACAAATGTGGTAATTGAGAATACATTTAGACTTTCTTTTATGCTTTATATTCTCTAGAATATGGCGTGTTTTATGCAGAGCAGTATGATGAAACAACAGCGATCGAGTATGGATTTTGAACGTATTCCTAAATTGAGTGAATCCAAAATATGTTATAGATCGTCAATTTTGATAATAAGACTCTATACGAAATTTCTTTTTCTAAGTCACTGGGCTTTTATCAAACACTTTTTACTTATATTTCAAATCGTAAAGGTGGAATTTTTCATTTATTTTCATTCTACTAGAGTTTTCAAATGTTGTGCAATGTGTGCTTACCCATGACAGTAGAATATTTTAATCCATTGAGGGAGCTTAATTATCAATTCATTTATTCGTTTCGCTGCTTTCATAAAAGCGTAATCATTTAAGAGTTCATTTGGGAATCTTAATTTTTAGATTCCATAATCATAAATACGTTAAAGAAGAAAATAACAAAAATAACGGATTTTTAGCACCTTTTTATTAGTGTAACAGAAAGTAATAATTTTTTTATTGAAAATCAAGCAATATTATAAATAAATTGAGATACAATGTAATTCTAAGAAAAACTGCTGTATATTCTAAGAAAATTAGAATACTAAAAAAATGTGATTAAAATTCCAGTTAACTTAGAATAATCAGATATTTACCTTTTTATTTGACATCCAACTTATAATTAAAAGATATTTAAAATGAAAAATAAAAAATACTCTAAAATGAAGGCAATTGAAAAAATTCATTCTTAGAATACTATTGTTACTTATGCGATCTAGAATATTTAATATTATAATAGAATATAAAAAGTACAAGGCATTTACAACGTTGAATATTTCTTTTTTAGAAACCTAGAATATTGATAAAAGATAATTTTTTTTCATAATGAAATTTATATGAATCAAAAAAGTTTTGGGACATTTCGCATAAATAACTACAAAGCTATTTATAAAACTATTTGTCACATTAAAATAAAAACAAGATGAATCAAAATATATTTTAACATTTGTTGTACAATTTGTAAGACAAATGTTATTGGTATTTTAGAATTATGATTTTATCTAGCTTTTCAAATATAATTCAAAGGCAAATAGGAGTCTAAAAAGTATTGGGACACTTTTGAAAGGTGAAATTCAACAGATAATAGCATACCAAGAACTGAATTTAATTCCATTTTTTTACACTATAATTTTAAGCATAAAAGCTTCAAAAGATAAAATTACTTATAGAAAAAATGGTGAGGAACAAAGATATATTCGTTGATGTGTGAAATCTTGCAATAAATCATTGGAAAATGGGAAATTAATTCATTGTATAGGACATATCTTAAAATTGTTTATCTATAGTCTACTGTTTTTAACATTTTTCGCAGGTTCTTAAAATCAAATGGTGTTGAAAACAAGCAAATACAAGGACATTTAATGAACGTGAAGAGAGGTGGATTGTGAAACAAATTCACTTTAATCCAAAACTAGAGCAGTAAAATTGACGCTGAAATGTAAAAATAATTTCAGAAAATCTGTAGATCTTGAATCTGTCAGAAATGTTTTAAGAAAACACAAATATCATGGCAGAGTACTTCAAAGAAAGCACTACATCAGTAAAACAGATGGACAAGCTAGACTGGCATTTGCTAAAATGTATGTAAAACAGCCAAAAAAATTTGGGGGAAATGTAATTTTTGATGATGAAAGTAAATATAACACTTTCTAATAGGATGTCAAACAAATACTTTGGCAGAAAACGAATACAGCAATGCATGTCGAAAATGTATGGCCTACTATGAAATATAGTGGTGGCTATCAATTAGTCTGCAGTAGTATGACAAGTTCTGCTGACAGGAACTTACTTTTTATTGTGAATAAATATGTATATGTTACAGTGAATATGTCTGTCTTGACATTCTCAAGCGAAATTGAAAGCAAAGTGCGAACAAGGTGGGAATCTCAAGCCATTTTAAATTGTAACAAGATAATGACCCGAAATATACTAGTGATATTTGCACGTTATGGGGCCTCTACCACTGTCGTAGTGTTATTAAGACTTCTGTACAAAGTTCAGACCTTAATTCCATTGAGCATGTATGGAATTACTTATAAATTTTCTAACAAGCAGAAAACATTTGGTCGCAGAATGGGCCAAAGTCGATGGATCATTTTTCAAAAAATTGATCGAATCCAGGTCAAATAAACTACGAGAGGTTAAAAAAAGCAAGGGCGGTCCAAGAAGATATTAACTTTCAAGTTTGCATTGCTTTTCTTAATTTAGTGGGAAGTGTCCTACTACTTTTTTGATCACGTTTTTTTAATTGATTTCTTTCATTATCAATTATAACCATAACTGCATTAATATGAAAATTTTGTTTGAATTATTATGATTTGTATTTACCAAAATAATATTTAATACTTTGTTTTAATTCCATTTATATATTTAAGTAAAATATTATGTTAAAAATCCGTGATTTTGTAGTGTTTTCCAATACTTTTTTGACAAAATGTATATGAGTATTGCAAAAAAAGTCGATCGGTTTGATATAGCTTTATGCGTATGGCATTGTAGAGCTAGCTTGAACTTCATTGAGTTAAAGCATAAAGCTTAGACACATTATGAGAATTTTCGAGCTTATAATTGTCTAATCCTTGCAGCTTTAATAGTTTTATAGCTAATGAATGAAAAAGAGAGGAATAAAACTGAAGAATAAAATAAAAGCTAATAAGGAATTAATAAAATAAAATTGCATTTGTTATAAAGTAGACCTGAGGAGCTTTTTAAAAGAGTTTGAAAGATTGGAATCATTTTTTCCTTGTGCAACATAGCCATTTGTATACCTTGGGGAACAAAAGCAGTTGGTTTTTACAAAGAATAAAGGGACATATAATGAAGTATAATTGAAATTCAAGATTACAGGATAAATTAAAATGTCATTTCTTGTTCCAGATTTACCATCACCAAATAACTGTAGACCTGATGAACAGTTCCACGAGTGCATGCCCCTTTGCAACGGAACATGCTCAGCCTACTTAACGAAAAGCTACCTGTTCTGCAAAATGGCCTGTCGTAGTGGCTGCTTCTGCAGAAAAGGTCTATACAAGACAGAAGACGGAAGGTGCGTCCCGGCCTCTCAATGCACAGCACCCAACTCTCCGCCAGAAAGTAAGAGACTGTTGCATTCGAATCAGTGGGATGAACAGCACTGCACCGATATTCTCAATTCACGATAACTAAGTTTTGAGTACAAGTTAGAATAAGTAATATGATATTTTCTAGTTCTCAATATGCTCTCAAATTAAAAATGTAATTGGAATATGCAAAGGAAGGCTGGTTTTGGCATTCATTGTTTAGATTTATACTGGGATTTCGATCACTGACATTTCAATAAACCTGGAGAGTTTTAGAAAAGATCAAGAAGAACAAAAACTCCTGTGCCGCAAGCATTGCGAGGGTGAAAATCGCGAGAAACGTAAGCAGGCTCCGAATCCAGAAATTACTGGCAACACACATAACAACTGAAAGCACGATAACTCGAAAACGCAATGAGCTGGATAGATAAGATTTAGCATAATGGCTTTCTAAAATTGTAGGTTTGAATCCAATTTGGGACACAATTCATCCATTTAGTGATTGTCTGACGGTATATCTGTTCTTAAATTACGGAGTTACTCGAAACGCTCAAGCTCGGAAGATGAATTTTAATATGAATCTTGACACCACAATATTAAATTCTCGAACCAACTTATCTGAATGTCGGGACACCACGCCATTTTCTTCACTGTATAGGCAATGTTCTGTCGAATGTTTCGACAGAATGCGAATTTACGGAATTTGTGCATATATGAAGGAAGTGACATGAAATTACATATTCTTACAGATAACTGCGGTGCGAACGCTGAGTATCGTACGTGTGGAAGTGCCTGCCCACCCACCTGCGCCAACCGGGGCAAGAAGCTGATTTGCACCCAACAGTGTGTGCCGGGATGCTTTTGCAAAAAAGGATTTGTCAAAAATGACCAAGGAAAATGCGTCCAACCCACAGAGTGTCAAGAAAGTAAGAAAGTATACTCCTTAAAATTATAAATTATGCTCAGATTTTGTAAACTTAAGGCAAATATTTTATGCATCTATTAAGCAACTTTAGCATTATAGATTTCTTTATAAAATTTTCATTTTTAGTTGAACTTGGATATTCATATTACAATTTTCAACCTTTGTATGTTTTCAATAACTCATTACCTTTAGAGTTTAACCATCATTTAACCAATTAAATTTATTAAATTTGAATTATTTAAAAAGGTGTCACTTGGCAGTACATTAGAATTAAAAAAAATCCTTTATATTTATAAGAACGAATTCATAAATTAAAAAATAAAGAGTAATAAGAAATTAAAATTAAAAAAAATCTTTATTAATAAATGACTTTTATTTGCAATCCTCAAATTCTCAAAGAATTGTGGAGTTTTAGTGAGACTGATGATATGGAATATATATAACTACCTGAGCCAAAAATGTAAAACGGAATCAGTTTTTTTTCTTAATGAAATTTGACTGAGGAATTATGTTGTTTGTGCTGAATTTTTAATTCTTTTTAAAAGTCTGTGTGTAAAATGTTGTAAAAACATTTTTTTTCAATATTTATATTTTGCACATTATTCCTAGAAAAGGCAGAAATATTGCTATTTGTAGAAGGAGGAATAAAATACCGATTCTCAGCGAGTAAAAGTGATATAACGCGATTGATTGATTCATTGTGATCCAGAGTTTACGGAATTTTTAACTGCAAACGATGTTTTTGCTTGCAGAAACGATTCCGTTGAATAAATATTGAAAATTATTGTGGGATGCGAAATTCAAATTTAAGTCGTGAATAATTATAAAAGAGCTCACAAGTGATCACGCGGCCGTTGAAAGTTTTGGCAGACGCCAAAACTATGAAATATTACTCAATAATATTAAAAATAAAATGAATAGGATCTTGAATAAGTATGTTGCAGTAAGACTGGCATGTATTTTTTAGAAATTATTTTTGCTAAAGGAAATCAAACTTATCTCTCAGGTCCTCCAAAAATACAATGCTTGCCACCAAAATGTGGAGTTGGCTGCAGCATAGACTACTCCACCAAGCCTTGCCCGAGCTGCTCGTGTGTAGGTGAGTTTTTTTCAGTGCATCTGCTTTTATAGGGTCCGAAAATGCAAATAACAAAGTATTAACTCATTTAATAATTTAATACTGCCATTCTGAAGGGTTGAATAAGACTTTTATTGAAAAGTTAATAATGCTATACAAAACGAGACCAAGAACATAGAAAACAAAACTTTTTATTTGCTAATAATCTACAGGCAGAGCAGAAAGTCATGCCTGAAAACTATTATATTGAAACACATATTATTTTAACGTTGAATTCATACAAGCGTTTAAATAGCACATCTAGCATGATCATCTAAATTTGTGCATTGATAATTTGGAGTATTTTGGTACAAACACTATCTTTTCCATATAGGTCCCCCAATAATACAATGCTCTGTACCGAAGTGTCGAGCTGGCTGCAGCATAGATTATTCCACCAAGCCTTGCCCGAGTTGTTCGTGTGCAGGTGAGGTCTCTCCACTGTATTTACTTCTTAAGATTAGGTTTAAATTAATGCGATATTTAAATTTTACTCTTTAAAATCACAGATTAGGAGTTTCACCGTAGATTGTCCGTATCGTGAAAAAAAAAAGACTGTAATAACTTAGATAACAAAACTTGTTATCAGAACTTGTAATTAAGAAGACTATTTGTGAGATTACTGAAACGGTAGAAATGATGAGTGTTCTCCTGTCGCAAGTATATCAAACAATATGGCATGCTTTTTGCTTTATTGTAAAGTAATGAAAATCGAGTATGCATTTTGGATTCTCCTCTTTCAGCAGGTTGGGTTTAAAATAAAGTTTAATTAACAGAATCATTGTCCCAATATTAAACAAAAGATCTTATTTTTAAAAAAGTGAGAAAGTAAACGATGTTTAAATGCACACTTTTCAAGTAGAGAAAGTAGTTAATTAGAAATAAAAATTCATTTAACTAAGAAAATATAACTGGAAAAGAAAGCTATAACTAAGAAGGGTCCCATTATCACCTGCTGGCTTAATCTTCCGGTTACGATCCTACATCGAAATTTCATTCAGATTGACAACTTAGATGACATAATGCTCCGTATCTAGATACTCTTTGTGAGGTTTTTTCATCAGCATTTTGATGAAATAAACCTTTTTTTTTCTTAATTATGACATTCGTGTAGATATGAATAGGCAGACTGACAAACGGAACCTTTAAAATATTTTATTTAAAATTTCACTAAAGTCTACAAATGAGATGCAGGAACCTCTTGAACAATTTCAACAGTCTATTTCATTGTATTTGGAATAATAATGAGCATAGTTAGACGGAGAGACAGGAGTCATTTTAAAATGCGTTTCTTGGTTTGCAATGGGAAATGAAAAGGCTTCTGAACAAGAGGGTTACCCAGCATGATGTTATAAAAATGTGGACCAGGAATGAAGAAATATTTTTCAACAAATGCTGTCTTTACGTATAGGTTCCCCACCGATCCAATGTTCCATGCCGAAATGTGATGATGGCTGCAAAATAGACTATTCCACCAAGCCTTGCCCGAGTTGTTCGTGTACAGGTAATTTTATCGACAGTATCCCTTTCTTTTATGATGAAAAAATCCATCTATTTGAAGACTAACTATCTAATATTCTTATTTTACTATTTTGAGTGGTACAGTAGCATTTTGACTGAAAGATGATTGTACAAAATAAATCTCATTCACTTAAGAAACAAAATTTTTTGTTACTAAGAATATATAAAGTATGCCTGATTAAAATATTTGCTATTCAGAAACTATTATACTAAGATATATATTAAGTGTTGAATTTAGATAGGTATGCTGATATGGAGTATAAAGAAATAAGTGAGCCAAAAATAAATGATCAAATAAAATAAAAATAAATGAATAAATAATAAAAGAATAACAAGTTGCGCTCCTAGCAAGTTTGCGAATCAATGGTTAGGAAATTTTTTCATGACCAACGATATCTTTCTCTTTAGGCCCCCCAGAGATACAATGCTCTATTCCAAAATGTGACGTGGGTTGCCGAATAGACTATTCTACCAAACCTTGCCCGAGTTGTTCGTGCTCTGGTGAGTACTATTCATTTATTATAAATTTTTTTTTTATCTTTGACTATATTTTTTCATGCGCAATATAATTTAATTTATGCATATTTCCTTATGCCTATATTAAATGAAATTTAGCATTAAAGCTATGTTTATAATTGTAATTTTGTTCAACTGGAATATTTAAAAAATATATCATTGTTGCTAAAATTTATGTCGTAAGAATACTTTGATGATAATGACATGAAACGTAATATTAAATTTCTCTTTGATTTATACTAAAAGACAATTACTCAAGCGTTATTTAGATTGATTAAAAACTCTGCAGAACAAAGTTTAATGTTTTAACCTAACAGAAGAAACCTCTTTCTACACTGACTGATTTTTCCTTCTTGATAATTTTGTATTTCATGTCGCCTAATGAATTAATATATGCTTTCTAGGTTTTCCTGCTACTCGTGTATAGTAAATTAATACATGGATGTGCACACGCCATACATTGTTAAATGGGAACACACTATAAATTGTTAAATCTTTTATCTTGCAGATAGTTGCGGTGAAAACGAAGAGTTTAGAGGATGCGGAAGTGCCTGTCCAGCCACCTGCGCAAATCTGGGCAAAAATGTGATGTGCACCATGCAGTGCGTGCCTGGATGTTTCTGCGCGAGGGGACTAGTTAGAAATGACCAAGGAAAATGTGTTCCACCCGAAGAATGTCCCCAGAGTAAGTGTGCAGATAGATACTCAGTCTTTCCCATCCTTAACTTAAATGAAAAGAACGGCATCTTGAGATAGCTCATTTTGAAAATCGTAGGTGATAATGACTCGCCTAACCACATCATAATGACTCTTCTAGCTGCATCATTATAAGTTACTTATGCGTCTTAGTCACCTTTGTGAAATTTCAATTATCTGACAACAGGCATTATTTTTGAAACACTGTCCTTCATGGGCCCGAAATATAATTTATCGCAATGCTCTCATCTGAAATAACAGTATGAATCTGATCTGATTTTAACAAAAATTCTCAGACGTTTTAAGTGCTACGCAAACAAAAATAATTTTATATATAATGTGCGTGTGTGTTGTGTGTATAACTGAATGATAAAGAATAAAATAAAATATTAAAAAGGTGTCATTTCACTTTTATTTTGAATAGTTATTTAAAATTTTTGTGTGAAAGATGTGTCACCAAAAAATGTAATGCACATTAATAGTACATACATCAAATTTTGAGAAGCCTTGCTCGAACTTAAATGTTTATTAGTCACTATGATGAGTAAGGTTCACTTCTACATGACCAAAAAGTACGCCTTTCCCGAAACTGGTGAATTCTAGTAGAATCTTCAATCAAGGGATCCAAATTATGAATGAATATCCCAAATTTGCAGGTCTGTTAAAAAAACTAAAACAAAGTGAACCTTGTTGTTCATCGGAAATCAAAAGTAACAGTTGGAAGTTTGAATTCAACAAAATTATAAGTGTCATCCCGTTCAGAAATACGAAGGATTACGAAGAGGTACGATAACTCATCAAATAATTTTTTCTGAGTGCTTGGTGTGAACCTTTGAAAGGATGCAAATATGAGTGCACGGCAGTATTTGATTTTTATAATGCGAGAGCATGATGTTGTTTTGGTTTGAGATTTTTGAAGTCCCAAAATGCACGGGCAGAAAATAGAGAGTACGGTGTTCCAAACTTCTGCCCGAAGAAGCCGAAAGAAGAAAACGGAAATCAATGCGAAACAACGAGGAGAGGTATCGAATACAATAATAAGAGGTATATACGTATTATATACAACAAGAGAGGTATATACTTATTATATAATTTTTTAAAACATTTCATTTTTGTTTTGGAACTCAAATAATTTTGCGAGAAAAAAAAGACAAAAAAACAATCGCTTTTCTAAAAGTTGACGATTGCGCAATGCAATAGTCACGGGATCATTCCAAATCAATGAAACTGGATTTTCGCATAAAAATTTTGGCTTTGGGGAAAAGTTTTGGAGCTTGAACTAACGATTTTGAGATGCCCCCCCCCACCCATCGTTTTTCTAAGCATCGATTAAGCTGGTTTTTCACTGGAAAAGAATTCTGGTCCCCAGATGATACCACGTGATTTCATTAAAATGATAATGTTCTTACGTGGTCACATGACATTTGCGATAGCAGATTACAATTTTTGAATATTTAACTGATTGGTTTTGACTCTCTGAATGATGTAATAAAAAAATCCAGTGAAAATCAATTTATTTTATTTTTTATATTTCTTTATTGGCTACATCCAACAGAAGGAGTTGTTTCACCGCTGCCAATCGACGTTGACGAACTTAGGGCATGCATATCTTCAGGCTTTCAAAGCGTCACATCAAAAATGCGGAAAAGTTTAAGAGGAGTCATTGCACGAGTCTAGTATCACCTTCGCTCGTATTTTTGGAGTGCCTCACAACGAACACTTAGAGTTCATTGAAGCTTTCAACTGTCATTGGCATTGATAAAAGTACTTTGTTGTATTTCCTTTTAATGACCTTGCAGAATTGAAATATTCAGTTTGTACATTATGAGCCTGTTCTCCTTCACCCGCTTTATCTGTCCGAACGAAAAAGAAGAAAGAGTTTTGCTGGCATGATTGTCGTTTCTTTTCTGGATAGAGAATTAAAGTATCCATGACATATCATATGAACCAGCAATTGGTAACAATAAGACGTATTACTTACTATTATTATTTACTGTGTTTTTAAAGTAATATTTTTATACCTAGTAAATAGAATCCCATATGAAATAACTCCGAAATAAATTATATTAGTAAAGTTTTATCGAAAAAAATAGATCGAAATAAAAATAAAATTTTGGCTGTGTATTTAATAAAAACATCAGAATTTTATTTAAGATAATTAATAAGATTTTAGATAATTCTTATATGACTGTTTGATATTTTTTTTACTTACTGTTGAAAAGTTTTTATTACTATGTTCATTTATCATAAATTATTACTTGCATCAGTTATGACTTCTGTCAAAGGCTTTCTTTTCTATAGCTCTGTGTGATATAATTGACGTCAAATGAAAGCTATTTAATGAACTAATACGAAACCACTAGTGGCGGATTTCTGAGTAGGCAAATGAGGAAATAGCCTGAGGCTAATAGGTTGTGGAAGTCGCAATCCATTTGGTTAAGAAGTTATTATTACTTAACTCAGCGATTCTCAACCTGTGGGGCAAGAGCACAGTAGAGGGGGGGGGCGAGAATATCCAGGAGAAAATATTATTTAAAAAAAAATTGATTAACTGACTGAAAGGAAAGCACACATACACATAGAACACAAAATACATTTTGACATATTTAATAACTTATTAAAGTAAAACAACTTACTAAATGAAAACTTATTTAATCAAACATACTAAATTAAAAACAAATTTAATAATTATTAGTAACTTCCTTGGGTCTGTCTGGCAGAGCAAAGTTTTTCGAAGGAAGGCTTAATATTAGAAATAGCCACTCTCAGTTCTGTTTCTATATTTTGTCTTCAAAGAAGCCACAGCAGAAAATCCAGTTTCACAAAGGTAGGATGTTGAATGGTAATAGAATGTGAAATGCCCTTGTTTTTAGTGCAGAAAAATCATCCTTACTCCTGCACAAAATTCAAATAGTGATTTATTACTAAATTGTCTTCTAGTTTCGCCACTTGTCGTGAAGTCTATGAATTTTTCTTCCTCATCAAGTGAGAGTCCTTCGGGAGTCTTATGAAATGGATCCCTAACCCACTCGTAACTTGCTATGTCAGCATGAAAATACTTTTTAAAATTCTTTGCCAGCATGGCTAAATGATTTTCAATGGTTACAAAAACCACTTTTACATGTTCTTCTTCAGCCTTGTAAGGTTTAGTACAATCATCTACATTTGCAAACGTTTGTTAGGTTTTTTGCTTTAAATTTCTGCTCCACAATTCCAATTTTCCACAAAAAGCATTAATTTTATCACTCCTAACCAACATGGAGTTGAAGATTCAAGTTATTTAATTTCTCTAATATGTCGACCAAGTACCTCAATTTCATCACAAATAAAACCTTGCGAAAATTCTCGGCCTCTGGCCTGTTTTCTTCTTCTAGGGAAATGGCGATTTCTTCTCTTAATTCATAAACACTTTGCAAAAATTTTCCACGTACTGACCATATTGCCTCACAATAAATTAGTAATGCTGCATGTACTGAGCCCATGTCTTTACAAAGTGCGGAAAAGATACTCGATTTCAGGGATGTCATTTTTATATACTAATTTACTACGGTTACAACCGTAGTTAACACAATATTCAGACCAGGACTCATTTCTTTCGAAGTCAAAGCTTCTAAGTGAATCATGCAATGTGTCCAGATGCATTGAGGCGATTTTTGTTTTACAAGTGCTTGTATTCCTTGGAATCTTTCGGTCATTGAACGAGCACCATCGGTGCATATTCCGACGCAATTTTTCCATTCTATGTTTGTCTCGTTCATAAAATCATTTAAAAAAGCAAATAATGCGAGCACTGTTGTTTTGAGTTCTATTGGTTTGCAGTAAAGTAGTTCTTCTACTACTGACATATTATAACAAATTCGAACATAGGCAATTAAATGAGCATCTTTATTACTATCTGTTGCTTCGTCAAGCTATATTGAAAACAATTTGTCACGCATCTTCGAGAAAAGCTGACATTGTACATCTTCAGCTGTATCGCCAATTCGACGAGCAACAGTATCGTTGAAAAGAGCTATGGACTGCAATTGTTTTAAAAAATTATCTCCAAACATAGTTTCTACAATCTCAATTGCTGCTGGCAAAATAAGCTCTTCACCAATGGTGTGAGGTTTCTTACATCTGGCTATTTGATATGAACTTTGTAAGATGCAATTAAAGCTTTTTTATTTACAGACAAAGTTTCTTTAAAAAATGATTTTTGCTTTTTATAAGATTTTAATTTTAATTCGAAGAATTCTCTGCGTTTGTCGACGTACTCACTATGAAGCGTTTCCAAATGTCGTTTAAGTTTGTTAGGTTTCATGCTATCTGCGGTCAACATTTTTGAGCAAATGATACACGGGGGGCTTTCTTCTTCATTTACTTCAGTACTGGTAAAACCAAAATGTAAGTATCCTTGAGAATATTTTCTTGATTTTATTTTCGGAACCACGCTCGTCTGTGTACTTGCTGATGCTTGACTAACGTCTAATACTTGCTTACTTCCACTTAAAAATTTATCCGTGAGTCTGCATAAATCTGCAGCCGTGAATATTTAATATGGTGAATTGCAATTAACACGAAAACATATATAACATATACATTCAAGATAGATTCGATAGCGATAAAAGGATCGACTCGAATGAGACTGCCTGGAATTGAAACTTCCGTTATCGAACATTTTCCTTCTTCTTATGAGAAACCATTTGCTCCGCGCATGCTGAAGATGGCATCAGTCGTGTGGATTCCCTTCCACAAACATTGCTTATTTTTTTCACTTTTGTTTAGTCATGCTTCTGTTTTATTTCTTTTATTATTCGAAAAAATGTATTCCCAGTTTCTAAATCCACCCCGTCTAGGTTAACTTTCATTAACGAATTTTTCTACTTTTATATTCTTTTAACGTTATATCCCTGTTTGGCTTTCATTTCAAATATAATATTTAAATTTTCCCCGCTTAAATTCGCTTCATCTGCTCACCACCCACTTGTCCAAAATGCAAAATTTAAGATTTGGTTTCTCGCCAACTTTGGCTCGCTTTTACTCTTGGCTCGGGGAAGGGGGGGGGGCGATGAAAATTATGATTGAAAACTGGGCCTCGAATACTGAAAGGTTGAGAAACGTTGACGTAACTGTTTTCCAAATTACTAAATTTGTTTAAAAAAATAAAAAAATATGAATTATGTAATATTAAGATATACAAAAATAAATAAAGCAAAAAGTAAAAATTATGAAATGATCAGACAAGGAAATTATTTACTGAGAAAAAAAATGATGAGGAAGAAAGTCATTGTTCTTTCGTATGCGAAATATGGAAGCTTTTCTATAGAAGAAATCATAACAATCGATACAAATGGTAAAAACTTTGATTCATTTTTTTCGTTTTCGGGAACTAATGGAAAAAGAAATGCTACTGATGAATGGACTGATTTTGTGAGATGAAAATAACTGCCATCCCTCATAGAGTGTGTACTTACAATTCAATACACAAAGCGTAGCTAACCTATGAAACCTGGCAAAACGTATTAAGAACTTCAAAAGGCTGAGTTCCGTCATCAATATAAGCAGATCGTTTTCTTTTGGCCTTCTATATAAGTTTTGCCACGGTATCTGTAATTTGTGCATTGCATTAAAAGTACATACTATTGATAGGTGGCAACCCTTACGGTCAACAGAATAATCTCAATCCATTTTCTCTTTGTTAGTATCACTAGTTAATAGTTTCAAATAATTATCATCATGAAAAGGAAATTAATTGCTTTCATTATTTGTATGGAGACTTATGAATCACCCTGTATAATGAAATTAAAGGCAAATACTTTCATTCTCAACAGTTTCTTTCCCTTGGTGATTTAAAGTATGGTACAAGATTTTTCCCCAAAGTATATAATATCAACAATAATATGTAAAACAATAATTATTATAGACAATATAAGTAGTTATACTGCAAATAACCATTTGTTATTTCATTCAGATTTTCTAGGCCTGAGAGTTAAGAAGTTCCCTTATTTTACAATTCTTAATCCGGAATTTTTTTTAATTGGGTTACTGGTTGCATAAGTGTCATAAGGCTGCGTTCTACAAACGATGTCACTTCTAACCATGTAGCTAAATTTCCAAAGATAATATAATTTATATTAATACCAATATAAATAAGCAAGGAAGCATACAACTTTGCAATTATTACAAGAAAGCGTATTTTATACTTATAAAATATTTAATTTGGAAAGATATTTAAAATATTTTTCTATCAGTTCCGAAAGATTGTGCTTTGAGCTTTTCAAATAATGATATTAGAGAAATGCGCGAAAAGTATTTGTCATCCTAAGAATAAAATCTCTGAATCTGCTAAATAATAAATGTTAGCGGATTTGAAGTTATTGCTGAGTTATCTTCGGCATTTTGGGAAGAATCTCTCTCCCTCTTTCATTAGGCACTAAAATCCTTAACTCAAAATAGTAGACAACTGCATTTTGGCGGTTATCTTGATTGCCAAGAAGCCAGTTCCATTTATAAAAAGTAAAATAAACGGACACATTTTTAAAACATCTGAAACTTTTTTTGTCTATTAGCTAACACTCTGAGATGAGTTTCTTACTGTGAGTTAAATTTTGAAAAATTATTCCAGATTCTGTCGCAACCACGGGGAATCCGTCAGAGGTATGCGACGAAGATGAAGAATATCAAGTGTGTGGAAGTGGGTGTCCGCCCTCCTGCAAGAATCTCGGCAAGAACCTGCCGTGCACCTTCCAATGCGTGCCGGGATGCTTCTGCAGAAAGGGAATGGTGAGGAACGATGAAGGTGAATGTGTGGAACCAGAAGAATGCCCTCAGGGTGAGAATAAAATTTTTTTTTTTGTCCTCTCTAACTTGGAGCCGCGGTGGCCTGGTGATAAGGTCTTGGTTACGGAACCTAGTAAGACTACGGATAAGGTCAGGTTCGAGTCCCGATTCCACCGAAGAACCGTCATGAAAGCTGGTCTGGTGCATGTTAAATCCGTCGGGGCCAAATGGTGAGAATAAACATTTTTTTTTTTGTCCTCTCTAACTTGGAGCCGCGGTGGCCTGGTGATAAGGTCTTGGTTACGGAACCTAGTAAGACTACGGATAAGGTCAGGTTCGAGTCCCAATTCCACCGAAGAACCGTCATGAAAGCTGGTCTGGTGCATGTTAAATCCGTCGGGGCCAAATGGTGAGAATAAACATTTTTTTTTTTGTCCTCTCTAACTTGGAGCCGCGGTGGCCTGGTGATAAGGTCTTGGTTACGGAACCTAGTAAGACTACGGATAAGGTCAGGTTCGAGTCCCAATTCCACCGAAGAACCGTCATGAAAGCTGGTCTGGTGCATGTTAAATCCGTCGGGGCCAAACGTCCTCCTGCTGGTGTGGCGTGGAAGCTTGGAGAGGGGGTGCCAACTCAGGTGTCGTCCTCGCCATCTGACAGCGGTTCAAAATGGCGGGATTCATCCCAAAATAGCCCTCCTGTTGCTTTAAAACGGGACGTTAATATAGACAAATAAATATAACTAATATAACTAAATAACTAATATATAAAATATAACTAATATAACTAAAACCTCTCTAACTTTTGCCAGTAGCATTGCTTTTAGAGGATAAAAATATTCTTTCATTCTTTTTCCAGGTTGAGTAAGAAATCTTCCATTCCTTATTTTTAACCTTCTGTTAGTTGCAATATCTAATAAATGCATACTACATTACGTTGAGACTGTAAGCAGGATTTGGTGATTCACAAACGTCTAATGTTGCTAGACTGCTTCAGTGGACTGACATGTACCAACCATTCTTTCTGAAGCAATAAGCATCTACATTTGGGGAAGATGACAGATTCTAATAATTCTTCGCCTCTCACCCCTTCGATCGATACAGACAACATTTTACGATAAGATAGCAACATCAAGACTTTTTTTTGTGATTTTATAATTTAACAAAAAATGGGAAATTAAAATGATTCAACATAGTTCGGGCTACCTCAACATTATAGATTATAACATATGCTCCCAGGAATGACTCTTTTCATTAGAATTATTTTTCCGGCTAATGTGCACATATTTTTTGTGCCATTTTGCTGCTCTTTAGCGACTGACGTTTGTCTTGATTTTTGAGAACTTAAAAATATACTCTTACAAACATGGGAAATCAGATTTTACCATATAAAAACTCAATGGATTCTTTATTAGGCATTTTGCGATAGACGTTTCCGTTGTAAATTTATCGAGCAGATTCGCATTTTACTGTTGAGAACTTGTAACTGCAACACGTGACTTGTAGATATGAACATAAAGGCTGTCAAATTTTTAGCATATTTCATTTGAATGCTTTATTGCTGAAATGTGTGAATGGTTGTAGAAAATGCAAGGTAATGAAGCTGCAGGGTGCTACACCTGCAAGTCCTAAGGACAGAAGGCTTGACGTTGGATAAATTTTCTCTCGATTTTTTTATATAAAGGAAAGGGGGGGATTTCTCTTTTCCTTCGATTATACCGACCATTTTATCTGGTGTAATAGAAGGAAAAGAAAAATTTTGAATTTTGAATGAGAAGATGCGATATTTGAATTATTCAGAAGTCTGATTTTGGAAGAGGATGCACAGAATTTCCACATGAGGCAATCATGGGATTGGCGTGCAGAAGTTAAGAGTGAAGGATGGGGAGAACTCATGGAAAAGATTAGGACAGAGATCTAAAACGAATCGGATAATCGAATAATCGAAAGGATAAGCGCTGGAAAATTTCAATGACAATTTCGACTTTTTCAAACGAATTTATTGCGTTTCTTAATTGCTGTGCACATGACTTAGGATATTGGACTTTAACAGATTTTCCTAATCGCCTTGATGCTGCAGGAGATGTCTCGGAGATCATTAAAATCATTATTCATATTGATAAAATCCCTATTTTGAGGATGTTTCTCCTGCTGCTGCTAAATGGATTTTTTTTTGTATCACATTGCATTATTGCAATAACATCAAATCTCTTATTTCCGAGGACCTTAATATTTATTTTTAAAGCCTACATTTCTTTTTTCTTTTTTTAGACAAATTTAAAAAGGCGACAAAAAAAGACAAAAAAAATTTTTTTTCCCGCTTGATTAAAGATGGACAATATTGTAGACGTAATTCTTTTAAAAAATTGGAATGATTTTTAAAATAAATATGTTAAAAAGCTTCTTGTTAATTTATACAAATAATTCAAAATTATTTTTTCATGACGAATCTTTTTTACTTTTAAATATACGGAATGCTTTAGTGCATGGTTTTAAAATGAGTAATAAAGTATTTTTAAATTGCTTAACAACGATTGAATAAATTTTTTTAAATAAATAGAGATCATAAAAGGCAGTGTGGTAATGGATTTAATTTTTTCATTTCTTTCAGAGACTTGTGGTGAGGACGAGGAATATAGAGACTGTGGAAGTGCCTGTCCAGCCACCTGTTCAAACCTCGGCAAGAAGCAGATATGTACCCAGCAATGCGTGCCGGGTTGCTTCTGCAGAGAAGGACTCGTCCGAAACGAAGAGAATGAATGTGTAGAACCGGAAGAATGCCCAGAAAGTGAGAAAGTTTTCGCTGGAAAATTCATATTCTTGATGGTCTTATTACGCACACGTAGTACTGCATTCAAATGTGAAAACAAGCATTATTGTGAATTGAATCTTTTCATAAATTCCAGTTGCCTCAGTCAAGTGTTTCTAAACTTCATTCCATCGCGATGGTCTGGTGGTAAGATCACGGCTTTGGAACCGGAGGGTTTCAGACTCTAGACCCGATTCCACCGAAGAACGGTCGTGTAAATGGGTCTGTTGCACGTTTAACCCGTTAGGGCGAAACGTTCTTACGCTGGTGTGGTGGGGAAGTTTGGATAGGGAAGTGCCAACTCAGGTGTCGTCCTAGTCAACTGACTGTGATTCAGAATGACGAGGTCCGTCCCAAAATATCCCCAGTGTTGTTTTAAAATGGGACGTTAGTATAACTAACTTAATTCTAATCTACATTTATTTGCATAATTCTTCCTGGAAGTTTTTTGCAAATCGAACCAACACTTAAAAGCATTTCTTTTCCTTTGCTGATGCATATTTTCAGCGCTTTTAAGAAGAATCGCGTATTTATGTCGCTATTTAGCATTAGAGTGGACAGAAAAAAAAAGCAGTTAATTGTAGCAATTTTTTTTCTTGTTACAAGAAGATCACTGCAATTTTTGAAGATGTTTTTTATTAATGTTTTGGAGTGTTGTAAGCGGCTTTGAGTTTTAATTTCTAAAGGATAGGCTACCAGTTACACATGGAATCAAAATGCAGAGCACTCCCGAGTATCCAGTTCGCTACTACCCGGCTGCCGTACTATCTGGTCTCGTTTTCTTGCACATAATGAAATAAGGAAGGCAAGGCGTTGCATTAGCAGCATTACCAGGGCATAATCGGGAGCGTACTGTACAGAGTAAACGAGTATAATTAACATAGAGAAGAATCAGACATAAAGAGCCTAAGTTTTCCTAAAAGAAATTCAAATTTCTGTAATATTTGCGCTAATGAAATTTAAAGACTAAAATATACAAAATAATTAAAATGAAAAAAATCCATGTTTTAGTTTAAAATCGCGTTTGGAAACTTATTTTATAATCGGAATAACTTGTTTCTAAAAGATACGAAATTAAAATCAGGGCTGTTGATATGGAGTATAAAGAAGCAAGCGAACCAAAAAGACACGCATTTTATATGATTTTGAAAGATTGTGACTCCATGATAAAAAAATCTTTTATATTAAAAGAGGTTTTGCTTCGTAGATCCCCCAAAAGTACGATGCTCTCCGCCGAGATGTGGTCCTGGCTGCAGTATAGACCGTTCCACCAAGCCCTGCCCAAGTTGCTCGTGTCCAAGTAAGTCTCCGTCATTGTAATTGCCTCTTATGCTATAATACCATGCCGGTAGATTTTTAATGAATGTAATATTCTATTGCTGCAACATAGAATGGAATACTAGTGATTTTCATTGAAGTGTTATGGAAAATGAGATGCAGTAGCTTAGAATTTTTTACCTGTAAGAATGCTTCTCCTATGAAGGCTTGCATAAAGGCTGTAACACCAGAGAGAACATTCGCCTCCCGATCTTTTCACATATTAGTGCAACTAATCCCGTTTTGTGCACCATAGGCTTAATCCTCAAAACTAAATAAACATTTTAGATGCCTTTCTTTAGACTGCTTTGATCCAAAATTTGATACAAAACAATAATTTTAATGGTAAGATCATATACCAAATTTCATTTATGAATGTCGTTATATTTTTTGAATGATCGATTTTAACTTTCACCACTTATGAAAAAATGTGCGGACTTCTAAAATAACGATGAGTGAAGTAACTATAGGAAGTATTATTGAAGAATGATTCAATGCATTGCATACTTCATTGAAATTCAGAAACAGCATTTATTATCTTTGAAAAATAGATGTTTCTGATTAAGAATATTCTCGGGTTTCAATAAAAAAATATTTTAAAATGTGTGCCTATGCTAGAAAGTCATTTGATAAATGAAATAGACATTGCATATTTACAGAAGATAAAAGTAAGTTGTGAGAAAAACACACAAGGGTTGGAAATTTAAAAGTGGCAGCCATCTCATTGCAGTTTTATCCGGCATTGGTACCAGCTTGAAATGTAATCTTAGAATACTGATGGTTGTCAGTTTGATTCGTAGTATATCTGAGGTAGCATTCATTCTGTTGATGAAAATGGAAAGGCCTATGATTTAGACATATCTTGAAAAGTTTGGCAGTAAATCGCCACTGATTTTCTTCCTAACTGAAGCTGGGAGTCGCTCAATCTGAATTTAAGTCCCAGTGAAAATCAATCCGAGAAGAAGAATTCTCTTTACACCATTCGCTATTAGAATGTTTTTAACATAAGCGATTTTTAAACATTAATTTGCTTGATTTAGTCCATTTGTTAATGCTGCTTCAGATATTCTATGAGTTCTACGACTTTGAACACAACTCTTGCATTCAGAGATTCACTGTGTTTCTTGCTGGTACCGGTGTATCATCGACTGTCATTATAGGGTTGTCACTATTCATTTCAACCTTTGTAATGTTTAAAACTCATTGTTAGAAACATAATTGTTGCTTTTTATACAAGTAAAATGATAAAAATATAGAAGCAAAAGTATATATAATTTATTAAATTATTATTTCGTCTTTAACTTCGCATGAATGTTATGGTATTCGTCAGATAATTTGATGAAGAGACAAAGAGGCCCTAGAATATCGTTAAGTTTTCTCTAACAATATTTTTCTTATTAGATAATTTATTCCTTGTTCCTTCACATGCTGCTGATTCAATTTATGATATGTGATTTTTCAGCCATTCATTTCTACACAACAGATCTGGGATTTTGTTTCCCGTGTCATTTTTAATAACATTTAATTCTTCCCAAATGACTGTTGATAAATTTGCTTTTTTTAATAAATACTGAAACTTTAAATAATTAAAATCAATTTTATATCATTTATAAGCATTTACCGTTTGGTTAAAATAGCATATTTTTTGGAGTTACAAGAATAAATGTTTTCTTATTTTGGCACAATTAGGTTAAAAAAACTTTTTGATGCTTCTTACAAGATTTCGCGATTCCCATATTGGAATACTCTCTGAAAAAAAGTGGGAATTTTGTTAGTTTTTGCATCTTTTATTTCGTATCTGGAAATTTCAAACTACATTCTGATAATTCTTGCTTGCATTAAATAGCCATAACGACAGTTATCTGCAGTTCAATCTATTTTCTGGAAAAGTCTGACACTTAATAGGAGAACATATAGAGACATTCGGAAAAAAATCTGCAAACATCGGTAATGATGTAGTTTCCATAGTTGAGAAGCTGATAAAACCTAATTCAAAATACGTATTTATAACTGCGTAGGTACAATAACACGATTAACTACAAAGGCTCGAAAGGCAAGTCAAGTAAATCTCCGTCTTAGTCATCACAGCTTGATTGGTTTATCTTGTGAAATTGCTTTTGTGCATCAGCCCAATACAGTTGACACTTTTCATGAGATCTTAACACGTCTTAAGTTTTGTTGAGGCTTTGTTTGGATTAATGGAATGTTAATGAAAAGTATAATTCAGAAGTCTGGGCTTTTAAATTCACTACAATATAAATACATTAAAAATGAAATTTCCAATTGAAAAACCCAAATGAAATTTCATCCAAAAATGTTTTCAAATAAAAAAAAAATTACATAAATGAATCTACCTGATGAATCTAAATTCTACAAATTAGATGCCTCTATGAGAAATATAACTTCTCAAACAATTTTATTACCAACTAATACTTAGCACATTGATGAACAGTTCCCATAATTTAAAAGTTAAAGTTGATTAAAAAAAAATTCACAAAATATGAACTTAGGCAATAATCAGATCTTTGGATCAAGTAGGACAATATCCGAATTCTGCAAATAGTTCATGCGCTGACCGCGGATATCTATAACAGTTTCTCGGATGGTAAACATACAACAAATGGCTTCTTAAACAGGTGGGAGTTTCTGCCACAATAATATTTCAAAAAAGTCCAATAAATTCGAAGATGCTGAAAAATTTTGAAATAAAATTCAAAAATCTGTGACTTCAGGATTTTAGCTACACTTGAGCATCGCATTTAATAGAAATTAATCATAACTTTTCATTTAAAAGCCATATTTTGAAAAGGACAAGAAAACATCAACTACACCAAACACGACGTATCCGAGTGTAGATTTAGTAACACTGATGGAAAAGTACAATTAATTTCAGATAAAAAGAAAGGCAACGCCTGTTGTATTTAGAAATACAATTTAGAAGTAAAAACGGACTTAAAAAAAAAATTCTATTTTGATGTTTCGAAGAAAATATAAAACAAACCTTAATTCCTCTTTATCTTCTTAGGTTTGTTTAATGTGTAACAAATCAAAAGACTTAAAGTGGTATGAAATGTTTAACAAATAAAATTAGTTTACATTGAGTTATATCATTCTAATTTTCTCTGAAATGCCAAAACATTTAGTGCGCACGACGACTTCATTAAAAAAAAAAATCCTAAGAAAGGATTGAAAATTGCAGGTATCTATTCTTAGAAAGTAGAGTAAAATGATAGGACGCCCCATTTAATCCTTTCGCTGCGGAGCGCTTCACAGAAAATAATCGCGCTATTTTAAGTTGCGGCGTGACGGTGGAAGGTCTACTGCGCGGACAACACGATACGCGAGTCGTCCCGAACGCAGTGAGCGGAGCTCATTTTGCTGGCCATTTCCCTGAAGCGGCAGGCTGGTACGCATATCAAATAATAATAATAATAACAATACTTTTAGTAATCTTAACAATCTTTAATAATCTTAGATCATTTTTAATAATTTTCCATTGTATGATATAATTTAAAGCAAGGTTCAATACATAATCCAACGTTCCAGTCTTTACATTCAAATCGTGTTTCGATTCGCTTTTTGTGTTTCTGAAGGATATGTCACAAATGAACGGCACCAAAAGGCGCTATTCATTCGGAGAGTGCAACACTGCCTGAACACCCAAAGGCGCTGTTCGCCGAGAAAGGGTCAGGATTTGCGAAAACCTTCTCATTCTCGTGTAAGGACCACCCTACTACGTTTTGATGCCCTGGAGATAGCATGAACATATCCTCCTTCTTCCAGGCCGCGGCCCTGGTGATCGGTGCGACCGCAACCGGCAGTTTTACGATTGCATTCCAAGGTGCAGCAGGACGTGCGAGGCGTACACGAGGAAGCCGAAAGTGTACTGCAGGCCGCTGTGCCGCAGCGGATGCTTCTGCCGAGAAGGGCTCTATGAAAGAGAAGATGGAAAGTGTGTGCCGCCTACTCAGTGCCCTGCTGTGCCACCAAAAAGTAAGGTATTGATAGTTTCTCGCGAACAAAGAGAAAGCGCTGGAATCGTCTTAAATTTGAACCAGATTTCGACGAATCTCCAAGCTTCAGACTCTCCCCCCCCCCGAGTCCAGAAAACATAGTTTTGAATTATATTCCTCAGTCTCTAAGCGCGATGATTCATAAACACTTTGATACATGACATTTCGTGCCTGGTCTCTTACCATAAAGGCGTGAATTTCTATTATATTTTGAGCCAAGTCCATTCGCGAGGATTTTGCCCGTCTTGATGTTCAAGTGAACCAGATAACTACAAAAAAAAAATAATTATTTCGATAAAATTTTGTACTCAGTTTTAGCATCTAATGTGTCGAATCTTGAACCAAATCCACCAAAGATTTGATCTTCTGCCAGTTCGTATTTCCATATACATGTAAACGCAATAGTTGAAATGAAATGTGGTATATAACTTTAGCATTAAACTGCAAGATCTTTATGCAAAATTTTGATTCAAATGCGCCAACAAGTGGATCGTCTGTTTGTAATTTCGAAAACATGTAAACACATAAATTCATAAAATGCAGCGACTAAAACAAAAGAAATTTCGTTTGTGATCTTGTTTCTAAAATTATAAATCTGTATCAAATTTGCATTCTAATCTGAGCGAAAAAAAAAAAAAAAAGGTGGCGTCTAAAATGCATCATTGGTTTTCTTCATTATACTATAGAGTGCTCAAATGATACTCTCAAATTAAAAATCTGAGCACTCATTTCGTTCAAGGTTTCGACTATGGTCTACAATTTTATGTGGAAGGAAGAGGGGTTCCTTAGAGAGTGCGCAAGACACTTTTGGGCAAGAAAATACACGTAGACCGATTCTACAGGTTTGTTTGAAGAATGATTGAATAAAATTGCAATCAGTTTCATCTCTGGAAACCTGCTATTATCTGTTTGCTTGTTTCCTCCGATAAATGCGGTTGGATCTCAATTTATAGATCCTCCTTATTGAAAATGGCTATTTATTGAGCTTTTTTCACGAATCTTGAATTTTTATTAAGATAAAGTTCTTTCCAAAGAACAAAAGTTTTTCACATAAAAAGGATCGTGTAAAGCTATTGCAGTGGAAAAGACTTCATTCATTTCTTTTATACGAAAAATATAAATGAAAAACTGATTCTTGCTGAAATAGAAATTCGTGGAAAATAGAAAGGATGTTTATAAATAGTAAAAAGGATTTACATTTATTCTTTTTTGCTTTAAGAATCAATTCTTTAATTATATTTATTAGAAAATTCCGAGAGAATATGCAAATTATATAACTATTTATACGTCATTAAAAATGTTTTTCTTTTATAGTTTGATTTTTAAAATGTTCCTGAATTCTTAGAAATGAACTGCCTATAATTTTTTATAAAGAAAATCAGGAAACATTTCCAATATGCATTTATGTATATTAAAATATACAATGGGGCCATAAAATTTCTTTTCCTGTTTGGCGGCATCTGCGGCTAAAACGAAGGAATGAAATGAAAATACAGGAAGGCATGGGAAGATGAATTATGCAGGAAAAGAAAGTGGTACTGAAAATTGCCGTTAAGGAAAATACTGGCGCTGTAGGGGTGTACAGTAATGAATGAATTTATGAAACCCACAAAAAATAATCTTTCATTCATCAGTATTCAGGTCCCCTGGATGCTGTGCAACATTTTCAATATTCTGAACTTCTCTGTGAACAAGCTATTGCATACGGTGTATGACGTTCTCCACTGCTGCGTGTAAACTGTCAGTTTCGATGTTCATAACAGCCCTCCTGTTCTTATTATGTTCCGTTTCAAGACATGCAGGTTTGCTTAAAAGCAGCCACGGCATGACACTGTCTAGTGTAGAACTGTTTAACCAGTAAAACATGCTGAGGTAAGATAGCGTTCACATTTAGCACACATCAACAGTCAAGAACGATCTGTTAACAGGTCGTTTGCTCTTCCCTTTTTAAAAGGAATGCACTCAGAATTTTACACAGTCCATCTAGATATTCAAATTTTGTCGTTCGTACTTGACAGCAACGCCAATATTTCTCTTATCTGCAATTTTTGGTACTATTTTTTTTTCCTGAGGAATTCCTCTTCCGATGCCTTCCACGGTCAGTATGTGAAATGTGCTTTCATTTCGTTCATTCTTTTTAGCTGCAGATGCCGCCAAACAGGGAAAGTTATTTTATGGCCACCCTGTATAATATATGCACTTGCTTTCCGGTAACATACAATTGAACTGTTTGTAGTATGTCAAATTCGTAATTGTTAAAAGATTAAGCAGTCGTTTTTAGTAGATTGGTACTTTAAATTTAAAAAGTAGAATTCACACGATTTTTTATCCTTCGAGGGAAACATTTTTTTAACATTTTAATAGTAGTCACTGTCGCCTGAAATCTGAAGAGCCAGTTTGAAACTAAAATTGTCAGCAAAATTTTATATTTTGAGATGATTCAAACGAGTTAAATTTTTCGTTTTTTAGTAACATATTGATCTAAACTCACATTTATACTACAAATTAACTAGTACTTTCTCTATTAGCTAATTGCACATCGTTAATACAATTAGTCATAATATAGATCAATTCTATTATTAGTAAAATATAATGCTTATTAGTTTCTTGCTGAAATCATTGATGTCAAAATTTATTGTTTTTGTAAATTATGTGAAATGCGTGTATATATATCTAGGTACTGGCAGAAAAGTTTTTGACATGAAAATACAGGGTGATTCATCAAGAAGTATAATGTTTCAATGCACTATAAATCAAAAACTATGTAAGATATTATATGTCTTCTGTAACAAAATTGTTTGGGATTATTTTAAGTTTTGTTAGAGACAGTCGCAGATGTTCTATGCGTGACCCCTTGGAAGGAGCCGTACACTTTTTTACTGGACACTGCATAGAGCAAATTTACCTTAGCGAAGTCTTGCATGTGTTTCACTGTGAATTTTTGGTTCTCTCTTCCCCCAAAACGAACATTGTGCTTGTGTACCTTCCCACTGACATGTAAAGTTGCTTCATCGATGATCGGCAAAATCATCATTTTCAAAACGAATTCAAAGCGCTTTTGTTTATCAAAGTCATTCAGATGTTGCAACACTTGTAATTTCAGCTTCTTTCTCAAAATTCTCCAAACAGTGGACGGAGAAATCTGCACTTCACAACTCACCCCCTGCGTTGATTTTTCCGGGCTTCGTTGAAAGACGACTTTTTGCTATATAGTCAGCCGTCCAGGACTTATACCTTGGCACAAACAGCCCATAGTTTTAAATATTTCATGCCATTGATAGATAGTTTTTCTAATTGGAACTTCTTTTCCGTATTGTAATCGAAAATGCCATTGCACAACAGTTGCGTATTCCATTTTGCTAAATTGAAGCGCACAAAAAGCCTTCCCCACAGCAACCGCCGCCATTTATAACTAGTCACATGACACACATGCTACTGCCTGTGTGACTTCTGTCAGGTGTGAGATACAAACTATAAAGAGTACACCTACCTTACGATTCTCTAAGGAGATGCGTCTCTTTGACTGTTACTATTTTACAGCATCTGGAAAGTGTGTACTTCTTTATGAATAATCCTGTATAATGGCATTCAATGATTTTAGAAATTTCTGTAAGCAATATGAATGACGACGCGTTTATATTCAATATCTAAATATTTCTAATGAGGGCTAGGTCTCTATTTACTATGTTTGGCATTAATTGTTCGAATGATGTAATGCAAAAATTATTAAAATTTGGAACAGTCACAATTTAATCCAAAATGTTTTATAAAACTACGTCTTGATTTAGAAAAATGCCCCCGGAACGAAGAATACAGTGAGTGCGCGATTCCCTGCAACGACTGCGAGACCAGAGGCAAATGCAACTTCCTGGTGTGCAACGCAGGATGCGATTGCAAGAAGGGATACTACAGAGATTTCAACGGCTCCAACGGCCGATGCATACCCGCTAAGCAGTGCCCCCTCATTCATCGTGAGTATTTAGTACTATTGATGACGCTGAGTTCTCTTTTACAATTTTTTAATGCATAATGCAAACTTGCACATGATGATTGCAAAATAATCAGTGGGTTGAAGCTCACAATCGATACGCACACAAACATATCACACACGGCACAGAAATCGCGCTTATTGCTTATTGTCGAATGGTAACAATGAAGTGTAAGCAAACTATTATACAAATTTCAGATTGCTTCATTCATTGAACTTTGGCATTAGGGGATAACAGCCTTTGTTACCAAAAATCCCCTTCTCATTACATTAGTCGTAATCATTGAATTTTTTTTGCATTGGATTTAATGCTCCATTTAAGTCATTGCTGTTGCTATTATTAGAATTGTTCTGAAGATGGTTCGCCGTGTCACCAGAAATACATAAATCAGAATAAAGAAAATATAAAAGAAATCAAGAAATGGGCTTCAAAGAGAAGCTTAATCGAGCACAAAAATAGCCCAGATAAGTAATCACGGTAAGATACGATTTCTCGCCATAACTTAAAAATCGGGCCCATCGTGCAAGAACTCGCTAAATGTCCGCTATCTTCTGTGGATATCAGAAAGGGTACACAGATGGCTTTTAGACATGTTGTAAAAGATTGTCATGATTTAATGTGGCAAATAAAATTTTCCTTGTTTACATTGGCACCAAATAAACACAATTAAGCCACTGGTGAATAGACACAAGTATTGGCGCCGTCTTTGAGAAAAAATTTCATTTCAAAGGTCAGTAACGACAATTCAACGCCTTAACAGCGATCAACCTAAACCATAGCTGAAGTGGTGGAAACTTTCATGACAATTCAATAGCAGGCAGATCAAAGCAAATGCATGAATCCTCTTTCCACGTATTAGGACATTCTTTTCTATGTTGGATGAAAGAAGATAAGATTTTTCCGAAACATTTATTTTTTCACTAAATTAAAATGTATTTATTTGCTTTTTAAAAGCCAAAATTATGAAAATTATTTTTATATGACTCATGATTAATATTATTTATTTTTTTTGGACTAAAATTTGGCGAAAATGATGTGAAAAAATTATTTAACAAGATTCATCTTCATTTAAAGATTCAATAAAATTGCATTGAGAAAAATAAGTTTTTCTTAAGTTTGCAACCTCTTTCCTTAAAAGCATTAACATTAAGTAACAAGAAAGCATTACCATTAAAAATTAAATGTCAATAAGTGTAACAATCATCACAAGAATTCTGCTTAGTTTTATTTATTGGCTTATACTTATCTGGAAATCTATAAATATAAAGAACTTATTTTTAGAGAGAATGACAATACACAGATCTTAATTCACATTGAAATTTTAATCTGAAATCTTTTAGATAGAATTTTTTTATACGATACAATTTCATTTGGGTAGAAATCTTGTATAGCTAGAATTTAAATATTTGATTTAATACACAATTTGTTTTAAAATGTTTATTTTATATATTTAATATTGTTTTACAATATATAAGCAAAATATTATTTATGGATTGCTATATTGGAATGCAAACTTCATATTTTAATGAATATGCAAAAAGAAATTAATAATCTTTACAATAACAAAAGGATTTGAATTTAGGAATATGCATTTGTGAATTTTGTCAATATTGACAGTCGTTAAAAAGTTTATTTATACGATTATTTAAACAAAAATTTAGTATTCATAAATATTAGTATATTAGATATTATCCGAGCTATCAGCAGAGGTAGAAAGATCCACTTCAAAACGCAAAGAAAGGACCACCGTGGCCTGGTGGAAAAGTCTCGGCTTCGGAATTGGGGGGGGGGGGGCTTCAGGTTCGAGATCCGATTCCACTGAAGAACTGTCGTGTAAGCGGGTCTGATGCACGTTAAATCCGTCGGCGCCAAACTTCCTCACGCTGGTAGGGAGTTCAAGTTTGGAGAAAGGGGTGTCAACTCAGGTGTCGTCCTCGTCATCTGACCGCGGTTCAAAATGACGAATATAGCCCTAGTATTGCTTTAAAGCGGGACGTTACTATAACTAAACTAAACTAAAAGTAAAGAAACATTCTATGATCAGTTCATGTTTAAATACTTGATTCTAAACCGTGTACAGCAGTCTTCTGAAGACATTTACAGCTGCACAAATTTTTTGCGAGTACTAGAGCGCAAGGTATTTTAATCCTGTTTGTTCGTTCTTATTTTTGTGAAATTGTTTGTGAGTCATTATTATCAAAAAATAATATGTGTCACGGTAAAGGAACCTGCTGTCTTCGGAAATCCACGATTCCAGAAAATATATACTGATTAATAGGCTCATTCGCCCACTGACGTTTATACTTAAAAAAAGTCTGTTCTGTCACTTTTATGAAATCTAAATTGCGTTTTTATTTATTTTTAATTAAACTATAGAAAAATGGACTCATTTGATTAAAAAAAGTACTTAAAGTCTTCCTTGGTTAAATATTTGCTATTCTTCTTGAACAGGACAAATAACAGTCATTTCTCCGCAGATGCATTGCAATAAAAACGTGTAGGAAAAAAAAGAAGATTTAGAGATTAGTTTATATGGCAAGGATCGGTGCAAGAATTTTATGAAGATTTTAGATCCTTCTTTACTTTGAAACTTTGCACGGTCATGTGATGCCCCATTTATTTTTTCTCTCTCTCAGCTACACCTCCGGCAGACACGTGCGAAAGCGACAAACAGTATTACGAATGCATCCCGAGTTGTCAGAGAACGTGCTCGGCCTACAGAAGAAAGGAGCAAATACTCTGCAATCAGATCTGCACCAGTGGCTGCTTCTGCAGGGAGGGCCTATACTTAGCAGACGATGGCGTTACATGTGTGAAACCAGAACAGTGCCTCTCCACACCCTCTCCTCCGACAAGTAAATGTTTTCATTTTTTCCCTTCCATTACAAAGCAAACCTCTTTGAATGGAGGCGAAGACAAACTGCCATGATTGATTGATACAGAATGCTTGTATGCAGAAATACAACATAAAACGATGAAGACAAAAACGATTCAAGCACATTAGAACGGAGTCGAGTCTAACTGTCCCCCAGAGAGCACATCCTGTTGCGCAATAGTGTACAACACTGCGAATAGGGATCAATGCCATACAACATTGTACAGTATCTGTGAGCAAATAGGGCCTGTCTCAATGTCTCCCTTTCTTTATGAAACTCCTCGATTTTTTTTTTTGATCCGCTTCATTTCAGGTTCCTATTAACATTGCAAAAAATATATCTTGAAGATGAATCAAACAACTATAAATAATAATTTTGGAATGACGTTCCGTTACACGTCCCAAGAGTCACACAATATAGTATACTATTATAAAATTTGGAAAAGCATTATTGTAAAATATTATTTGACAGCATTCAATGAGAGTTGAATGTAACAGTTTAATGATATGGATCAACATACAGCTCCGTTATTGTACGATACCATTTCCTCAGTATTCACACATTCGTTTACACTGCTATAAATAGGATTCATGAACTATTCGGATATGAAAAAAAATGTTCACTTAGAATGCATCTTGATTGTTTTTGAAACTGTTTGTTTTATATTTTTATGTTTCTCTTCACTTAAAGTTCGAAACCCCGATCTTTGTAGGCTATGTATTATCCACTAGGTCAGCGAGATCTCGAAAGGCAAGTTTCGATGATGGCAATGGTGTATGACTCGTTAGGAACATCGTGCCCTTCTTCATCTCATGTTTCATGAATCTAATGTCAGTTTCATTTAATAACCTTTTTACAATTTCGAATGAAGAATACTCATTGAAGTCGAATAGGAAGAGATTTTACTCATAACCAGTATTCTGAATGAGAATAAATGATGGAATGACGTAAGTTCAGAAATAAATACAGAGAGCAATCATTTTTTTCCCGAAACTATTCATCATTTTTTTTTTTAGATTATGATGATAAAACTTTCGATATTAAGAAAAAAAAGTTCAATAGAATTCTCTGTAAAACAAGGATGGCTCACAAAGGTCTTGATAATTTGTTTAAGCATGATCCTTTTGATATGTTCGATTTATAATTAAAAAGGGTCGAAGCATTCTTTAAAAGCACATTTTTTAATGCCTATTTTTTTCATTTAAAAAAGTTTTCATTATTTATTGTTCTTCCATTTTCTAAAATGAATATAATTTCATTATTTATGGTTCTTTTATTTTCTAATATTAATATAATTTATTTAAATAAATAAAGAACGAATGACGATATGTTTTTAAAATGCGGACGTTTTCTTAAATCAGTACAAAGAAGCAAAGTCAAGATATCCAAAACTGCATTCGGGTTGTTTTATCACTTTAGGCCAAACGCTTCAAAATGAAAATGAATTATTATAACATATTGCTAAATATATCATTTACAATAGTATCATCACAATGCTGAACAACGTTGATAAATGTAGACTTTACTATATAGTTTTCACACTATTGTTCAACGGTATGAAATATATCATTTTTAACATTGTTTTCACAATCGTGTTCAATACGATTCGATATAGGATTTTTAATAAAAAAAATTATTTCAGTTAAATTTTTTAGAATAAAATTTCAAATGAAATGAATGATGAAGCCATAAATAATAATCTTGTTCAGACATTTGACTGTATCGATGCTTTTAAAAATGACATTGCCTTTTGAGTATTGCTTCTATGGTATTCCGTATTATTTGGTGATTGCAGTACTGTTCAATATTTTTTTTCAAATATTATGTAACACTGCGGCACTGCGGGGGGTTTCTGTTTCGTTTTTCTATTTTCTATTATTTTATAGGGTGGAAATATTGATGTCATCAAACAGGGTAAAACGTAAAAAAGGAGGGTTTGGAAATAGATTGTAAATGAAGAAACACTGGTAAAAATGATATTAAAATAGAAATTTGGAAGGAAGCTGATATTTCAAGACTCCTTTTAACGGGTACCATTTTTGTTTTGCTTTTCAAAAATAATGATGCTCATCCATTGCTGTATAAAGATGAACTATGCCATTTAGTATCCCAGTTCATTTTTTTTCCTAACGCTGTTTCCCACTTTCTTCATTCATTTATCATTAACAAAGACATATTCAAAAGAATGTGTAGCTTGTGGAATGATAACTCCATTTTCGAAAATATCTAAATGTTTTGAATCGCAATGATCTATTGACATATCCTATAGGATTGGGCTCAAAGCATTTTCTTACATATCCACGATGCAAATGCAAATTCTCGAATGTGATACAGGATACTTAGTCACAAGAAAAATATTTCCGCACCATGCGAATGTTATTTCTTTAGTTTATAAAGATAATTTAGGTTCAAGTGATTATCATCATGTATTTTTCTTCATGTATTCTATAGCTTTCATGTGTAGCTATATATACAAACACTTAAACTTTTCTAAACAATGTAGTATAATCCATGGCCTTGTGAGATATACATGACACACATTCACTTACAAGAATTTTCTCAAAAGAGTAGCTTCTTTCTGATATCTGGAGACACAGCAGCAACAATAGTATAATAAAAATTTATTCATTTAGAAAAATGTAAAAAGAACGAAGTGTTCAGCAAGTGCGTGAATCCCTGCAACGATTGCCAGACCAGAGGGAAATGCAACTTCCTGGTATGCAACGAAGGATGCGATTGCAGGAAGGGATACTACAGAGACTTCGATGGCTCCAACGGCCGATGTATACCCGCTAAGCAGTGTCCCCTCATTCATCGTGAGTATTTATTTTATTATTCATTTACATTTTATTGTCAAATTTTTAAGAGTTCATTATATCCTTAGGCTACGAAATGGTATTGAAATAAAAGGCTAAAAGGAAGGAAGCGCTATATAATAGCAAAGGCAATAAGTGTCCACCCGCTATTATCCAAGTTAGATTTAAGCTCCTTTTACAGCACATTTCGAAAGTTAGTAATCGCGGAAAGGGGACAAAAATCATTTATAATGTATAAAGTGGCACCTGTTAATTTAAAAACATCTTTACATCTATCGATACCTACATTAATAACGAGAACCTGCATTTCTGGCAAAGTAGAGAACTCCAGCACATATAGCTACGATTACCCAGATGCCAGTTGGGATGTGCAAATGGTCGATTTATTCAGAACGTCGTCATATCAAACCCAAAGAGAAATGCTCATTTGTTTTACAAGGGACTTTTTTCGCTACCTATTCTAATTTTCGAGACAAAGTGGCTTATTTTCCAGATTCACTATCCATACCATAATCCATGATAAGATGCCAAATCATATCAAATGGTTTCAATAGCGAATTCATATAAATCATTGGTTACAGTGTGGCATTTCCGATTCCCCATTTGACTATTATTAGAAGTGATTTGAAATGAACATTTTAAAATCAAGTTTGTAATGAAGCTATCTTATCTGGAATTAGCTGAATGGTGATCCTGCCGTTTCTTGGATTATTGATATTAGCTATACATCAAATTGCGTTATTTCATTTAGTCACTCTAGCAATCAACTGCATATATATCTGATGATCAGAACTTCTAATAAATTCTAAAGCAGTTTTTGAATTGTTGCTTTCGTCTATACATAAGACAACGGTATTTTATGCGGCCACTTCAATATCGATTGATTGTGCGCCCAATGACTAATACTTCTTGAATTCTATAGAGTGTCTTGTTGACATTGCATAATTTATGTCACCATTCCTACATTGAATATTTAATGAACAACAGTTCTTGAATTCCATAATGTAAATTTTAGATTAAATATGTTGTTTCACGCAGCCACTCCAGCACCAACTGAGTGTGCATCCAATCAACAATACTACGATTGCATCCCAAGATGCATGAGGACCTGTGAAGCTTACACTAGGCCAGTGGAAATTTTTTGCAGCCAGTTGTGTATCAGCGGATGCTTTTGTAAGGAAGGACTTTATGAATCAGATGATGGCACTTGCGTACCGCCTGAGCAGTGTCCCATCCCAGCGACCTCTCCTGAAAGTAAGGGCACTCTCATTATCCTTTCACATTTAATAAAATTTGCTAATGTGAAAAAAATTTCGTATTGAAATTTTTTCAAAAGACAATGTAATGTGTTTAACCCTTAACTGGGGAGGTGAACATTTAGGACATAACTAGAGAGGTGCGATGCACGAGACCGCATTTTTTTTACACTCTAATTAAATTTTCTAATGAATGTATTGGTATGAAAATCACCCCAATACAGTCTGCAGATATTTTTATTTGTATATAGATATGTTTTAGAAATTTTTCAAAATATATTATCATTGAAAAAAGAAATTGCGTGTGAACATACACTTTCTTCTCAAATTGTATATTACAACAAATAATATTCTTGAAAAAACATATTACTTTTTATTTTCTAAATCGTGCTTATTTTTCCAGTATACAAAGGTAAATAGAAAACAATATAATGGAAAATTCAATAATTGTATGGAAAAAAAAGGACAATGGGCAAAATGGATCCTCTTATTTTTTATCGGCATCATTTATACGCATAAACTTGTGAACATTCGTAGCATGGTTTTCGAGGACATTTTAAGCATACACTTTAAGTACTAGTATAAAAATCAGCTTGTAAATTCGGTAGCTATTTATTTTGGTATATTAATATACATTAGAAATTTTTCAAAATACACTAGCACTAGAAAAATTAATTATATTTTAACATACATATCAGAATCAATCGAATGTGAACTTTCTTCGAAAAAAAAAATCTTCTATATAAATGTCCTTATCACTACAATCCTTTTTGCTTCATTTAAATTTCTCTGGGTGCTCTGATTCATAAGGGGATCAGTAGGTTGGATGATATTTCGAGGACCAAGTTTTAGAGTCATCTGCTAAGCTTTGTATAACACTGGAACACTAAAAGGCAGATGCGGACTCACAGACGTTGCACAAAGAAATAGCTGAAATATTTTTTTAAAAAAACGTATTCCCTGAAACTGGTTGAAAAAAATGCACGTGTAGTGAAGGTCACGCCCCTCTCCAGTTAAGAATTAAATTTCAGAAATCCCCTTTTCAAATTAATATCTAATGAAAGCAATTACTTTTTGTATAGAAATTGCTCTAGAACAAAACGTTTCCTCTCACAAATATAACATTTTTTATTGCGAAAAAATCATTATGTTTCCATTATAGGAGGATGTTTGTGTCTCATGCATAAAAACTTCGACACTCCTTATATATTTCTAAAAATATATCTCAGTTGCATTTATTTGAGATGACAACGAGTTAAACAACTAAGTTAAAAAAATATGATGTGCATAATCAACATTCTAGAATAATTGTTGCAGTAAAAATAGCGAATTCTTGATTCCAATCATCGGGCAGTTTCTTAAAATAATTGAGTTGAGTTGTCAGTTTGCATGATTTTGGTGAAGAAAAGTACTTGATATTTGACAGGAAGCTTTCTTTTTACTTAAATGCTCAGATGGAATTTTCAGGTCACTGAAGGCGAAGCAAAATAAAAACAAAGCTTTCTTTATGATTGAAGCAACTCTCCGAAGAGGCGGTTAGAAAGTTAATTTAAAACTGTTAAAAGAGATGTAAAATATTACGATGACAACAAAATATTGCGATTTGAGGATGTAAATAAAAAAAAAAAAACATCAAAAAAAAAAAAACTTTCTGGACAAAACTTTGAGGATGAAACTTTCATCTTCCTGCCTTATTTGAGGATGTCATTAAATATAAATGTTATGAGAATTTTAACACTGTTTTGTCAGTTCCTGAAAGTCAATGCATCGTGATCAATAAATGTGTTTATTAGTTGCATGATCTTTTTGAAGTAAAAGTTGACTGCTCTCTTATATTTTAATTTGAAATGAATCAGTTTTCTTTTGGCCTCCTTTCAATGAAAGTGAAATCTTGGTAACAAAAAATTTCTAGGGAATGAACAAAGAATGTGACTTTTCCCGGTGCATATGTTGCGCTAAATATAATAAATTGTTGATTATGTATAGTTATTGGGGTCATAAGTAAAGAAATTCCGACAATAAGTTTAGTGGATGATCACCTGTGATTATTCATAATCACCGGTCATTGAACATAATCATCGTTTTAATCACATTTACCGTGTTGCGTATACTCCAGAGGACAACAAGCAAATGATCTTATTTTGGCTCTGTCAAAACAATTGCCGTCCAGCCCTAGTACATGTTTCTCAGCGGGCGTTATATCCAATAGACTTCCCTAGAGATGCAATTCTTCGGGAACCTGAAAGTTCAGCATCTATGCGAGAAAGGAACTTTTGTCCTCCCGTATACGCAGTGACCAGTTCAACTAACGTCATGAAAGTCATTTAGTAAATTCGATCACGCAGCACTTGTACCGTAAGAACATCACTGTATAACCCTCGAAAATGGTTCTCTAGACTCTAAGTTTAAGATCACTTATGCGTTTGTAAAGCATTTTTGAATTAACATCTATGAGATGTAAATGCCAGACATACCTATGAGATGACCATCTATCATCCTTCAGATGAAAGTAGACGTGCTGTAAAAGATCCAATCTTTCATGAAATATTCTTTTCCAAGCTTAAAACTCTTCTCTACTTCTTTTCATTTCAGAGGAGTCTATCTTGGGAGCCTCCCACTAAGATACAAAGTCTTTTTCTGTGATTTTGTCTCTCTTTTTGAAACCCTGGCGATGTTAATTCCTAAGAAAGCAAAATTCATTAGTTGAGCAAATTATGACACATATCCATTATAAATATTCTTGTCGTGCTCCTTCACAAGATATTGGAACTTGTTGTAAATTTGCAATACAATAATTTTATGTTTTTATTCTTTATAAGAGTAGGAATTCCACTTACGTTCCATAATCATTCAGAAAGTATTTGATTTTGTTTCTCATGTGATTTTTCATATGTCATTCTGAAATTTCTTCTTCTGCATTCTTTTCACTTATTACATCAAGCACTTGATAGTCACAGGATTCTGGGGTTTTTCTGATGAGTGTTTATTTATTCAGCAAATAGCAACAGGACCCATTGTCGTTTTTACAGCTTCATACAGCCATATAATATTTTTGAAGCTAGCCAAATTTCGTAAGAGTTACCACAGGAATTAAATACTTAAAAACATCTTCTGATAATAAAAATATCTGTTTTATTTAGTCGCCTCCCGTCATTAGGGGAATGCGAGTATTCGTGGATAATTCTTATATGTCTTTTGTCCTCAAGATTTAAATATAAATGTTCTGAAATTAATTATCCTGTTTTTTAAATAAGCGAAGAAAGAAATCTAAAAAAGTGACCAAATACTTTTCGGGTAGATAATATACCTGTTTATTTTTTTGAAGAAAAATTGGTTATGTAAATTCAAGCTATTTAATTTAAAACAGTAATCATTAATAGACATTATCTTTGAATTTGCACCGGTCTGTCCAGCCTTGTTACCGTTCTAAGGTCCATATGTGTGAACATCTCATGAGCAGTAGGCCAACATTTCATTTAGATCAATCGACTCTTTCCTTATCGAATTTCAGAAATTCCTTATCTTGACGAGAAGGAGAAGGGGTGGTCTTACAAAGATTCTACTAAAACGCGTAGCAGGAAAGTTAAAGTACCTATTGTTCACGGAGAACCTTCTTTGGTACAATATTATGCTTTTTCCAAAACCTCATAACATATATATTTTGAAGTGCTACCTCTCAAAGGGGGTTTATACGTTTTTTGACTTATTGGCTCTTCGATCACTTCCTCAGAATGTGGCGTCATGGTGTTGGAGCGATGTTTTGAAAATTGGCGAGACCTTCCAAAACGTGCTCTGACCCCTCTTATCTATGCCGAGAGTTCCTGTCAGGATCGGGAAGTAGTTCAAACTGAGATTCCACTTGCAGAGCTTTGTGCTTATTGAAACATTCAGTCGTTCTTTTTTTTAAAAAACCATTTTGAGGCATAGAATGGGATTCCCATTATCTAATAAATAGATATTTTTATTTAAAGACGATGAGGAGAAGAAAAAATTGAAATGGTGAAACATTTCAAAGCCAAGTTAATTCAGTCTTATGGAAGATCATTATGATCCGTGCAGTGGAAGCAAGAGGGCTTATGTTTGCGGGAGCATTTCTTTAATTTATAATTTAATCACTTTTCACACAAAACACCAAAAGACAAGACAAGATACTAACAAGCGCACCCTTAACAGAACAGCCTCTCATCTCGTTTTAATAATAATCGCAGTGCCCCATCGGATGCGTATCTAATCAGATATCGCCAATTATTATCCAAAAAAGAAGATAGAGTAATGTAACTGCTACTGTCTCTGTCTTGGTCGTGATGCGTTTGAACCATTCTAATAAAATTCATTGACATCATAGTACTATTAGAAATTAACTGGATAACTGCTTTCTCATTTTTTCGATAACGTGACCTCTTTTTTCCCTCTCATATATGTACAAGACATGAAACAGAATTCTTCTTCCTTAATCATTGAACAATAGGAAAGAAAAACATCAAAGTAATAAATATGTGTCACAACTGTTAAAGATGGTTTGAATTTTAATTCAAATATGAAACTTTTTATTATGATTTTCAAAAATAATTTTTTTAAAAAAATCTTCAAATCCAGGCATAATGTGCAACCATTATCATTGAAAATAATATATTAAATTTTAAAATGATGTAATAAATAGTTTTGTGCAATAATATTTCATAGAGTTATCGTGGAAAAAATCATAATATTTCGCTTAATTTTAATTAAAATTCAAAGTGAAAAAATGAGTTCAAGATGTACATACTCCTTCACCGGAGTATATCTGCGACAAATGGGTTGGCTCAAGGTCAAACGATCTGGACATAAACAGACAGCCCTTATATTATATTCTCCCTTATTCATTCTCTTATAGGAAATAGAGAGGGTGTATTGCAATTGTCAAAAAATGCGAACTCGTTATTCTGACGAATCACGACGTTTGAGACTTTCCTGACTTTGGAAAATACATTTTTGACAAATGTCTGTCTGTTTGTCCGTGACAAAGATAACTCAAGAACGCTTTGAATCAGATAAATGAAATTGGTATGTTTTGTTTGTAGATTATCACATGTTTTGTAGATTTCTATCAAATTTTGAGCAAATTCCAATTTTGAGGAAGGAGGGAAGTCTTTCTGCCCGGCTGTTCGAACACAAGTTAACACAATATTTAAATGAAGAAGGTAAAATTTGGTACACAAGTTCAACATCCATAGTGAAGACACTTAAAGCCGACGCGGGTTTCACTATCTGCCGGTCTGTACTTTCAGAAACTTGTTAACACGATAAATAAAAAACGCAAACAACTTAAATCTATTAATTTTTTTAATGAAATTTTATAACTACGATTGTAGTTTTGTGTTAAATTTTCGTTTCAATCGGTTGGTAAAAACACAACCAAGCTCAAACTTGACTTGGAATATTATTAACCACATTCCAAGAGTTAATCGAAAAAAAAAAAACCCTCGCTGACCACACGATATATTCATTAAAAATGCTAAATTCACCCGAAGGTTAATATTTCGTAACTACTGTACGCCAATGCCATAGAAACGTTCTCTGGGACAACACTACCTTTATTAGAGAATATGCGAGGAAATTTTGGAGAGACCACCACCGTTGGTTTTTAACAGAGATTATGTTCTACGAACAATTAAGACGCTGGATGCCATGGTTAATTGTGAAATCGTATATATTTCTAGCTTCTAACCTTAGAAATATATATTATGGAATCATATAATATATTCTGCATCATAAATGTAGTAACATTTTATGGGATGACTCATAAAAACATTTGACTTTAGAAGAAGGTCTTAGAAACTTATGAGCCCAACACCTGCCCCCTAACTCTGAAATAACTTTTTATTGTTCAGTCAGCTTGTTAAATAAGAATGCTTTGTATTTTAGTCACACCTTCACCAAACCAATGCAGAGCAGACGAACAGTTCTATGAGTGTATTCCCGCTTGTCAGCAGACTTGCTTTGCTTTGACGAGTGAAGTAAAGATTGCTTGCAGGATGCCTTGTCGAAGCGGCTGCTACTGCAGGGAAGGATTGTACCAAAAAGATGACGGTACATGCGTTCCACCTGAGGGGTGTTTTGATACTCCTGTATCTACAACTGCTCCAGATGGTGAGAATAACTTATGATTTTGTTGTTGCTTATGGCACTTGTCATAGACAAGTCCGTTGACGAAGTCAGAGATTTTAAGCCGAGTTCTAGCGTCTCTTGTTTCAGTAGTGCCATCTAGGCCCAAGACTACGTCTTAGCTACTCAGGCGTCAGAGCTCTTTTTACTGGGCGGACTTCAGTCATACGTTTATTTCACTTATCCACAGATCGCAATTTAGACCTAAATCAGAGAGCGATCACCTCTGATACAATACCACCAGTGGTATTGTCTCGATTTGGTGGCTACAACAGATTTATACCCTGTACACGGAGAGTCTTCGAACGGCGAGGTTCGAAGCCACAACAGAAGGGATGCGAATCCAACGCTCTACCAACCAGGCTATCCGTTACTTTTGTATGTTTAATGCTTTAAACAATCCAAGATTTGCTATGGAATCTAGTTCTGTGTAGTGGACAATTTATTCAAAGGAATCTTTATGAAAAATTTTAATATTTAGATTTCGATCTCGCATCGGGAATTTTTGTCGTTTTAGTGTCCAAAAAGATGTTTTGTTGAATATCTAGCTATGGATAAGGCAATAAGGACACTGAATTTTTCAAAATATAAAATGATATCAATTTCAATAATGAAATTATACTATTCATTTATTGCCTGATGTATATTTGTTAAGAAAAATTTCAGAAAGCCAACTGAACCAAATTTTACATCTCCGATAATATTACATTTTTATGGAACAATAGATTTACATTTTATCAAATGGGAGAGAAATTCTCAAAACACCCCTAAATAGATATTTGTTGCTAAAATAAGTATTACATTAGAACTAAATTATCTTATTTCTAAACGGAAAAAAATTTTCAAAGGCTTTCTTAAGAAATCGATAAAAGTTTGCCAATTAATTTCAATGATGAAGATGTCTGAGTTTTGTTTCAAGAAACGACACTAAAAAAGTGTCATGTTTATTCTTTAAGATAATTTAGGCTATACACATTTCGCATATCTCATCTTTAGAAACGATTGTTTTGGATGCCATCGTTATTTTCGTCCCGTAAAAAAGAAATGTTTTATATGTGCTGACACTTCATCTTCTGTGTTGATATTTTCTTGTTGATATAATCTTGGCTGTGAAAGTACACCTAATCATTTATGTGCTTTAGTTTCCATTTGAATGTAAATTAGATGCTGCATATAAATTCTACCTATTTTGCTTACTTAGAATCTCAGCAAATGAGGAGGATGGGGGAAGGGAGGAGTCTTGCAGTTGGAGACATCTGGTGGAATTTTCAGCCGAATGATGCATTCTTACCAACACTCTGAAGAAACTGAAATTTATGGGTTAAAAAGCAACTACAAAAATATTAATAGAATTCACGCATTTGAAATTCAATAGCTATATATTTAATGCTGGGAATTATAGAATTGACTTCTATATTTACATACATACGAATTTCATAGATCCCGTCTTAAAAAAAGAGAGGAAGAAATCCCTATATATATTCAACTAAGTCTCCTGTTAAATTTAATTCCTAAAATATCCATTCTTTAAATGTCCATTTTTACTTTTTTTCAAATAAAAAATTATATTTCTCACCTATTTAGAAGCACTGCTTTCAGCATATTGTGGATTTAGATATAAAAGTTCAATTCTCTAATAGAGTCATGAAAATTTCCTTGGTCATCCATACACACTGCCATTAATGAGTGAAAACAGTTAAAAGCAAATCAAACAAACGATATTAATACATTTTTATTAGCGTAATTAAAATATAGATTTTTGTATTTAAATTATTTCCTAATTTCTGTTTTTTATTTATTATTATATAATATGGAATTTTCGAATAAGTTTCTGAAATTCACAATCAAAAGGTCCAATATTATAGAATCAAGATTTAATCAAATCAGCAAATTGATTGATAAGTCAGTTATGCAAATAATAAATAGTTTATGGTTATCGATAATTCCCTCTCTCCTCTACATATTAAAGTCATATATTTTTATTCATTTCAGTCAACACTTTTCCAGGATATTATATTTTATTTCCAACACATTTAGCTGAAAAGTGTTTTATCACTGCAGTATAAAACATGAAAATTAATAATTTCTTCATGCGATATATTGCATCCTGTGTGATAAATCTTTTTGTCAAACTTGCTGTAAGATAATAAGAAAAAAATATATATATAGCGTTAAAAGTAAAACGTAATGTGAGCACGTTTAACTGAATTTTATTTAAGAAATAAAAGTTAGTAACCTTCACATTTCCTTTAATTTTTTCTAAATACTAAATTACACCAAAGCTCAATGAATACAGACCTACAATTTTCATTATTTCATATTTACACTCATTCAGTCTGTTCTCGCTTCTCGAACTACTAGAAGGTTATTGCTAATATTTTAGCTCAATAATGTTTAAAATTTTATATGTAGCACTGCATTGTTTCTGTTAAAGAGTCACTGTTTGCTGTCATCCCATTTTAGTGATTAGTTTTGATCTGAGAATGTTTTGCACAGAGAGGATAACACTATTAGAGATCAGGCTCTTAAGCTTATTATATTTATATTTTGATCGAGAAATCTCGGATACTTTTTATTCGCTTTGAAGAGGAAATGAGACGAGAAATTTATAGAAACTCTGATTTAGATCATTTCTTTTTAAATAGCTCCAACATCAGTTTCCACCTGCCGCAAAAATGAAGAGTACTATCGTTGCATCCCCACCTGCAGGAACACTTGCGAGAACTATCAGGCCGTAAAACCAATTTGCTCCCGAATATGTATTGAAGGTTGCTTCTGCAAGAAAGGACTCGTCAAAAGGAGTGATGGGAAATGCGTCAAACCTGAAAAATGTAGGAAATCGTCGCCCTCAATGAAACCCACAAGTAAGAAACTTCATCGCCTTCTTTATTCATAAATCATAATTTGAATAGCAGTCATTTTGGAAAGAGAAAAAACTAATCGATCATTAAATCGTATACAATTTGTAAAATTCTAGCACAAATTTTATAAAAATAGATAATTTAATTTTTTTTATTGAAAAAGAAATGTCGCCAAAAAATTACTTTCATTCATAATGAAATATTAAGTTCGATATTACATTGACCAATCTATATTGCCATTCATTCCATAATTGCTTTACATCCCACGATTGTCTTCCTTTGACAGATATCAGAGATCTGTTGCCATTACAAATAAAAATGATTATTGGAAAATCATTATATCCATATATATGTATAGAAAATATCGATGGCACATTTACATTGTTTCGTTTGCCACGAAAGCAGTCAAGATTCAATGAAATCAAATCTTGTTTTGTACAGATATTTTTGTGATACTGTCTAAGCATAATACTTTTACAAAGCCCTTTCATTACCTCTGTCTTGTTTCAGCATATCTGCTGCATTAGATTAGCCATCAAAACTATTTTGTATTTCTGCCCACTAGCAATACGTTCTTCACCGAACCCATGACAACGACTAGACATTCAGCCGTCTATTCGTAATATCTAAATTTTTAAATCAACATAGTTGATTTTGCCTGAATACCATAAGTTTCAAAATTTAGAAATGAATTAATTGCTTGAAAAGAAATTTTATGAACAGTATTATCTTATGCACGTCGTCCATCCCTTTTTTTATTCAATATTAATCATCAATCTAACACACAAACTTTCATTCCAAAAAGGATTAGGGATTAAAAAGTCTTAAAAAGTGGATATTCACCTGGTGGATTAATTGTTGATTCTTGCATCGAAATTTCTTGTATTATCATGTCTTCTTGAGGTGCCGGTGGTTTGCATGTTACCTTTAAAATTTAATCAAAAAGGATGCAAAAGCTGTGAAATAGATTTATAAATTGAAAGAACCAAAAGATTTTTAATGCATCAGATTTCACTTTTTTTTATGGTGCTTTATAATTACTTTTATACATGATGGAAAGTCTCAACATTTAATATATGCAGTTTCTTAAGTAATATAAAGAAGGGTTAAATTTTCTCTCTTTACCTACCGAACACTGTAATGAGAGCATTGCACTTTATGTGAGGGATTGACTTATATGAGGCAAAAAGTGACTTTCAAGAATTCAAAGGATTATATTAAGTACAGAATATCAAAAATGCCTCATGCTTTTGCAGAACCGATGAATAAAATATGTGGCCCCGACGAGCAGTTCTACAGCTGTATTCCAACTTGTAAGAACACCTGTGAGAACTATCAAGCCAAGCGCCCTATCTGCCCACGCATTTGCCGAAGAGGATGCTTCTGCAAGAAGGGACTGGTCAAGAGACGCGACGGAAAGTGCGTCAAGCCAGATAAATGCAAATCATCATCTCCCGAACCTACAGGTAAACAGTTTTCTCTATTTTGTAATTAAAATCCCTTTGTTTCAAATGCTGTGTCAATTGAAGCCTTTCTCACATTTATGAATATAAATTTTTATGCTGGGAATCTACAATAAAAGCGACGAAAAGGATAATTTATTTTTTGAGTTATTTTCTTCAGATGGTATTAAAGAATGACAATAAGTTGACGAGTGGCTGCAACTGTGACAAATGGCTAATAATTTTTATAAAAATAATAGTTCCTATTTAAGAAATCATAATGGTAAAGAATGGAAGAGTATAGCATTAATTAACTAATTACTATTACGATGGTTATTAAAGATTTTAAATTTGGATTTATAGAATTATGAAACTTTGATGCATTTTATTAATTTTTATACAAGATGTCCACTCTAATTCCGATCAAATAGCGAGTTTTCAAACTCTTAGGAATATTCTTTCACTTGAAAAAAAAAGAATCTCATTTTATGTGTTTTGAATCAGTAAGTATATTTCTGAAAAAAATTATAGTACCATGTCTAACTTTCTATACGGTCACGTGGTCTTTATAGTCATATTTAGAAAAATATTATTAAATTTAGTAAAAAACTCATTGAAAGTTCAACAAAATATTTCTTTGACCAAAACTAGCAAAGTAATAAAACCTCCCTCATTTTATATCAGTCAATTAGAGCCGCTAGTCGTCCATAAGATATGTCGTGGTCATTACTCATGCACTTGCATCCTCATCAGAAACAGCATGGTGAAATCAAGACGCGCAGAGTATTCTTGCGATTTCAATTATATCACGAAATGCATATTATAAAGGTACAATTTCCGAATTTCTCATAAAATTATACGCATAGGTTCTCACGGAATGTCCAGTACTCCTGCTGGTTACATAGCATTTGAAGAACTTGTAAATGCTTCAGTTGTTGCAATTACAACTTCCTCCACAACTTCTAATTACAGTGTTGCGCGTCGTCTGCTAACCGGTGCAACATCCAAATAACCGTTTTCTTCAAACCGCCATTAAACCTGGGGTGCAGCTGAAGCAGTGCTGGCATACAGATAAAAGAGTTTTATGATCAATGCACACTCTCTCATAGTCAGCAGCATGTTCACTGCAAGAGAATGATTTCATCAAACCATATGTATCAGTTTTATAATGAAATTAAATGAGTTGCTCATTAGCTTTTAACCAAAACAGCACCATTGATTGGCAAATTTCAAACTATTTTTTTTCTAACGGAAATTTATGCGTCGTGATTTAAATAACAAGTATATGATGTTTCATTCAAATTCAATCTTTGGAAACGGAGCTATGAATCTCTCTGAACCGTCAGTTTAGTTCTTATCACTCTGCATATGTAACACAAATTCTTCTATTAGCTCCGCTCCCCACTTCCAACCCCACCTGCTTGTTGTATAAAGAAATTGGACCTTGTAGACAATCCTTAACCAGATATTTCTACAACTATAGGACAGGTCAGTGCGATGAATTCAAATACGGCGGTTGCTTAGGAAATAAAAATAACTTCAAAACTAAAGAAGACTGTCAAGTGATATGTGGAGGAAGTAAGTAAATTAAATTTATCTCATTTTTTCCCCATTGACGTTCAAGATTTTATTAATATAAAATTATATTCACGCGGTTATGAAATTATTAACAAGTTCTTCAATTTCTCATGTGCAAGAATTACTAAGAGAAAGCATTATAATTTTTTGATATTAAGTAATTTTCATACATCTTGTTTTGGATCTCCCTAAAATTTGAAAAGAACATAATTTTCGATATTATCTGTGGTAATGATAACTTATAAAAGTCACAAATTCAAAGAAAGGATTTCGATAAGCTGTATTTTTTTTCAACAAAAACGTATCTGTCTGTCAGTCCGTATGTTCCTAAGCGCGATAACTAAAATACCTATAAAGATTTGGGGCAGGAATTTGCAAATGGCTTTTTAATTAAAATTTCTAATCTGTTGAGAAGTTTCCTTCAAATTTACTTGAGAGTCGACCGTCTATTCGGTCTTGTGTAGATAAGTGAACGCAGTTCAGAAACATATAGGATAGGATGCGTATTTTTCTAGCTAAATATAATTTTTGTACAGTCAACAACAACAACAACAACAAAATGAGACTCTCTGTAACTTTCTTATTCATTACTGCGTCTTCAAACAATTGGGTGGATGAAAAAAGGACGCGTTTGTTTAGATTGACAAAGTGACTGATAAAATGAATTAACTCCTATACTGAAACTTTTTCATTCGGGAAATCATAAGTTTTCAATAATTCGTTCCAGCTGGCCTTTTTATGTATGTATACCAAATTCGTTCCGTAATTCGCGATAGTTCTTGAGATATAAACAGGATTTTACAACTCCACGCAAAAAATAGCCAAGCCACACGGAGAACATATATAAGTACATCTTAATTGGTTAGTATTAAAAAAAAACAACCTTTTTTTTATTCACAGAAAGTCTGAAGAAATAGATAACATGTTTCAGATTTATACTTAATATGTTTACGATTTTTCAAATTATAAATATATTTGTTTTATTTAAATATTCCCATTACTTTTTAAATCAATTCATAATTCAGCCATTTTTAGCTAATCTCGCCCAAACCAATTTACAGCCATTAAAATTTTTTATGACCAATAAAATACATTATTTAACCTTTTTTTTTTTCTTTTTTTGAAATCGCTGATTGGCAAGATCTGAATATCATAAAGATATTTTAAGCGAATGAAATTATTGATGTTTCTTAAAGGGCGAGAATTATTGTGCACAGGATTGGAAATTAATAAAGTTTCACAAAATTATTTCATTAAAATAAATATACACAAATTTGGTCTTTACATAAAATTTAACATTATTTCTGTAAGGAGCTGTAAGGAATTGTTAAAATTTAAGTTTTTTCTAATAACCCTGTTATAACAAAATTTTAAATTACTAAAATATTATAGAAGTGAAAGTAATTAAAGGAATGAAATTTTACTTATAAGGCTTCAGAAATGAATGAAGGTCATGTTTGAGGTGATGAAACAATGTTTAAAATAAACATTTATTTACTTGTCGGTGTACGAATTATACAGAGCAAAAAGCTGTACTCTCCAAATTAATTAAACACTAGATTTCAGCGTATCTTCACCTTTGAAACCTCTCAGAACCCGAAAAAAAAATCATATTTGAAATTTCATCTGTCTTTCAAAGAGTAAATTAATCTATAAACGGAAAAAGTTAAATAATATTTGCTAATTAATTTACTTATCTTTGCCTTGACTAATTCATAGAATGGTAGGAAATACTGCCGATTTCCTTAGATTTCTATTTCACTTACTTGCAAATGATAACTGTCGGTAAGGATTTAAAAATTATACATTCCTATAGTCAATCGTCCTGCAGTGGAATTTTATATCATTTGAATGGAAAAAAACATTAATTTCTTAAAAAAAGAAAGCGGAATTCATGTTAAATTAAATTGATTTCGCAAAAACATCATTATCATTATAATTTTATATCATTACTATCTTGGTACTCTTATCAAAAATAAGGAATAAGGGAATTAATTATCAAACAGACTACATTCCATCCGATTTTCAGAATTTCCATAAAAAATGTACTAAAATATTTACTCAGTATCCTAGACAATTTCCGCTTTTAATTCCGCAGCTAAATTTGATGGTGCAATTCATCAAATGGAAATGGACTATGTATTTTAATTTTAAATAATTCATTAATAATAATGAATTATTAATAACAGACAAAGCAATTTAAAACAATATATATATATCCTTTTGTTCAAATATTCATGAAATGAATTTCAGTCAAACGTCAAAATACTTGCCGACATGTTTACCAACAGTAGACGCCCGCTATTGATTATGTTTTGATTTATTCAGTTGATTTGTAAACATTTGCCAATACTATTAATAAAAAAGGCGTGAAGAATGCTATTGTAATTCGTTTTTACTAAATAAGGTTTAGAAATATGCATTCTTTTTTCACTCGTATGCGAAATATGCAAAGAGAAACCTTTATAATCTTCAAAGAAATTCAAAAAAAGATTTTAACTTATTTCTGTGATGATTGCATGTTGTACAAATGACATGACAAATGACTATCCTATTTCTACGATATTGTAATGCATTCAGAATATCCAATAACAGATATATTGTAACGTATTTTGTGCTAATAGGGATAGGATTCAATTGAAGATTTGTTTATTTAATCAAAATTATTTATAATTCTAGAAGATCTGCAAGCCCGCTTAGAGTTGCCTACACTTTTTAGAGAGGCTTGGAAGATGTGAGTTTCCATTCTTGAAGACAGGATTGCTAGAATAAAATAATAATAATATATCTGCATGAACTAAAAACACGATATACGTTAAATAAAATATAAAACGAATGTAAATTGATGCTTAAGGAATTTTAAATGATAAACAAAATCTTGCCTTACAGCCCCATCCTCAATGGTACAATGCTCTCCACCAAAATGTCGTGCTAACTGCACCATAGACTACTCCACCAAGCCTTGCCCAAGTTGTTCGTGTACAGATAAGTTTTGTCGAGCAGTGCATCTATTTTTATGACCGAAAAAAAATGCATATATTCGAATATTAATTCATCTAATAATCTAATGTCACTATTTAAAATGACGGAGCAGGATTTTTATTGAAAAGTTGATGGTGCCACGTTAACTTATAAAACGAACTATGCTATTGCTATAAAGTACAGGATAGAGAAATCAATATTTATTATTCAACAGTTGTTATACTGAGACATATACTTAACATTGATTTCAGATAACTGTTGCCCATATGAAGTATAAAGAAAGGAGTTGAAATTTACGCGCTGAGTGTGTTCTGATAAGATTGTGAATTAGTGATTAGGAAATATTTATGACAAACAATATTTTTTCCCCTCTTTATAGATTCTCCAACAATAGAATGCTCTATGCCGATGTGTGGCACCGGCTGCACAATAGACTACTCCACCAAGCCTTGCCCAAGTTGCTCATGCCCAAGTGAGTCTCCTTCTTCAGTGCATCTCCTTCTTACGAACCAAAATTTTAAATATTAGAATTTTGACAAATATACGAACCAAAATTCTAATGATACTATTCAAAATGGTAGAATAGGATTTTCTTTTTATTAAATAGTTTTTTTTAGTTGTAAGCCAACAAAAATACAAAAAAATAATGCAGTTGCAAATCAAAAGACTTAAAAAAAAATACAGCTTTGGCGTGTTCTCTTTATTTTTTCTATACTGACACAATACGATACGTTATTTAAATATTTAATTTATTATGTCGTATAACAGAAATTAAATAAAGAGTATGTATTTTGACAGTCATGCAATCGACTGACTGGAACAATATCTGATACAGAGCACAGGGCGACAAGATCGCTTACCAAATTTCAATTGATTATGAAAGATGTATATGAAACTTTTCTTAAATTGAATTTGAGGGATGAATGCGATTTGAAGGAAATAAATGTCTTAAAAATTAAATTAAAATGTGTGTTCATTAGAATGCAAAGCTATATTTATCTCTTGTATATTTTTCTTGAAGTAGTTATAATAAGAATGTTACGATAAAACAAATTTGCAATGAAGTATTCATCCATTTATTATACATTATTATCTCATATATGAAATAATTTCCTACAGGTAGCCCCTGTTTTACTTCCTTTTTTCGATTTTTGTAGATTTCATAGTCCTAAAAATTTTCAAATGATTTTGCGTTTACTTCTTGATGGCCTCGAATCCTAACATTTTATTCAGTTGTGTATTCCCGATAAAAGTGCAATGTTATAACATTTGTAAAACTCGATGGCCAAGGAATCACTTACAGTTACCACAATGTTGATTCGATCTGAGGTAATAACGTCCTTGGGTAATAAAATTGAAGAAAAATGTTATTCGTTTCTATACTAATTAAACAAATAAATTTTAATAAACATTAATAACTGAAAATATTCAAAATTATATTTATTTTCAGTGAGATGCAGAGAGCTTGATATAAAATATTAAAAATGTGATGTAAATATATGTCTTGATTAATTAAACAATCAAGTATATTAAAGATAAATATTTATTAGAAATTCAACCCTACAAAATTCAAATCGACAAAATGGGCATTTAATAATAACTTCAGCATTCTTAATAATTACATGCAAGTCTGATAAAAATTGAGGAACCGCCTACAATGAACATATTGCATCACAACAAGGAAATCTCCTTCGAGCAAAGGCGAAACGTAAGTAAAGGGACAAAAACGAGAGGGAACGAGAGCCAATGTGTTTCATGCGTCCTGCTTAACAGAACAACTTCATTTGAATAAGTTATAGAAAGAAAGAATTCAGAGCTGCGTGTTGGAGCAATGAACGGAACCATCTCAGTTCAAAAAATTTGGGCCCAAAAAATGAAGCTATGATTTCTAACGAAACTACTAAGCAAACAATGAATTAGAATCGGTTTTCAAAACTAAAAATTATCTAACACTTGAATGCGAATAAATGAACCATTCTATTCCAACTTCATACATAAAGATTTGGTTCATTTTACCATTCACATTAAATAAAGAAATTGTATTTCAAGCCAAATGGCGAAGCCAGGTGGGAAAAAACATATAACAATGAAGTCCCGATTTTTATTTGCATGTATGTTTAGTTATTATAACGTAATGTTTTAAAGCAGCACTAGGGATATTTTGGCATATACCTCGTCATTTTGAATTCCGTTCAGATGACGAGGACGACATCTGAGCTGGCACAGCCGTCTCCAAACTTCCGCATCACACCAGCGGGAGGACGTTCACCTCCGACTGATTTAGCATTCACCGGACCCGTTTAGACGACGGTTCTTCGGTGAAATTGGGTCCCGAACCTGAAACTGTCCGATTCCGAAAGCTTACCACCTGGCAACAGAGGCCCCTGCTCGTATTTGAAGAGAAAGTATTGTAAATACCTAAAAATTCGGTATAGAGATTTTGACGGATTTTCACTTTTCAGATTTACCGAGTCTGAAAAACGCATTTTTGGAATTATGCCTGTCATTTTGTCAGCCTGGGAATATGATAACACATAAACTCTTTGAGATGGGTGGAGAAATTTGATGTGTGGTTTTGAGGTGAATTTGTAAATTTCTGTAAAACTAAATACATTCACAGAAAATTTGTTTGCCTGACTGCTCCAATACAAATGAATACGATTCTACAAAACGTAAAAATCAAATGGATAAAATCTGGGAAACATTTCAAATATGTAAAATGCAGATTCCTATTAAATTTTGTCTCAAATCCGTCAAAAGAATTTTATCTCTCTGTCGATCTGTATAGTTGATGCGTGCAAACACGATAGCCCAAAAATGGAACAATTCAAATAAATGAAATTTAATTTGTTATTAAAATTGTAGTTCGATATTAAATTTTGGTCGTCATTGGTTAACAGAAGAAAAGCATCCAAAATATATATTCAGATTTTTTCACTACACTAAGAAGCACAAAATGCTCATGTACGGAATTCTAAAAATGTAAATCTGGGTACTCGTGACATTAACGCTTTTCTCAGAGTCCACAATTTTTACGCTAAGGAAAGAAGAATTACATCTTTATTAGATAATACGCGAGGAAATTTTGGGAGACCATACCCGCGTTTTTTAGGTAAAATAAATAAATAAAATATAATAGTTTTTTTGTGAGTTATGATTTAAGAATAATTTTAATAGTTAATGTGATATATCTCAGATATGTTTTACTTAAAATGCTTATTTTTCAGACGTACCTCCACCCACGAATTCTGTGTGCATGCAACCGAAAGAGGTCGGACCATGTAGGGCTCTTTTTCAAAGATTTTTCTATAATCAGCAGACAGGTCAGTGCGAGGCATTTACGTACGGTGGATGCAAAGGAAACAAAAACAACTTTGAGAAGAAAGAAGACTGCGAAATGACGTGTGGAACCGGTTAGAAATATACCGTTATTATATTTTATTTTTCTGATTTAGATATTTCGGAATTCATGAGAAAATTTTAAGAGATTGTAGGGCGTATCAATATCGACAGTTTTTGTTGAGGATTGTGCTTTAACAAGTGATACATTGACACATAAAAATAATATTTAATAGAAAACTTGCATCATATACATTGTTGACAAATGTTATTTCACTATACTACTAGCTATATTCAGCCGGCACCTGTTAGCTCTCCAAATTTAATAGTATTAGCATAGTTTAGTCTGTTTATCTGCATTTTATTACAATAAAAAGTTTAATTATAAATTATAATTGCATAATAATCATAGAACAATCTGATTGATCTATGTTCAAAGTAACAAAATAAACTGGAGAAATCACTTCAGTTGCTTATGACTGGGAAACTTTGTCATGATTTTGTTTTGTGATATCTTTTGAGAACAGAGGATGGTAAAGGCCGATCATCAGTGTTATATAAAGAAGAGATTACTTGCATAAAGGACTTGAAATGTTGGAGAACATCGGGATTTTGTGAATGGTACTTTGATTTCTGTGATAAAATATTCCACATACAAAGTTCGTTTGTGTGGTGTGGGAATTTGGAGTGGGGAGTGCCAGCTCAGATGTCTCCCGGGTCTTCTGATGGTGGTTCAAAACTACGAGGTCCGTCCCAAAATATCCCTAGTGTTGCTTTAAAACGGGGTGTTAATATAACTAAACTAATTCACATACAAAGAAATCGGATTCTATATATGCTAAATTTCTGATGAAACAAAAGAAATTTCCTCATTCATTTGAAAACTATTTGATTTACAGAAAAGTGTTTTATTTCCGCTTTCGACATGCCATCGAAGTACGTTAAAGTATCTTCCATCATGGAGATGTACTACAGTTCTCATAGTCGAGATGACAGCCGAGATGACAATAAAAGAGGCTGCCAACTATATCATAGAAAAAGACCTGGGACATGCTAAAATCATATCATATTCCAGATATGCATTAATGCTACTTGAATCTATATTTGTAAAAAGGAAATTATTAATTACAGTAAAAGGTCACAACATTTGATTATACTGGGTTAAATTTCACCGTGATCGTATTGGTAAGGAGACAGCGAATGTCAAACCTTGGCGTCAAAAATGAAGAGCTGATGGCAATCTCTCATCGATAAAGCGCCAAATTACGAATCACATGAGAAGTAGGATTGAGGAAGAATGGCAGAGAAGAGAGGATATTTTATGGACTAGATTGTTTTAAGGGAAAAGAGGACTTTGAAATAAGCAAAAATGGGCAAAATCGTGCAATTCTATTTTTATAGTTTCACCACCAAATTATATGTTTATATTCAACCAAAATAGTATTATAAAATGTATTGTTCAATAAAATAAATATTTAAAGGGTTAGGGTTTTAAAAAAACACATTTTAATGACTTTTTCTCAAAATGATATTGTAATTAGATTCAAATATCATTGAAATGCTCCAAGTGTCTTAGTTTTTAAAGAAATTAAATGAAATTGATCATAAAGATTTCGATCAAACATTACAAGAAAATGGGGTATGCAGTTCAAGTTTCGAGTTTTTTTTTAGTTCATTAAAATTCAATTTTAGTTCAGAAAAATATAAAATTCCTATGAAAATTCAGTAAGTGCGCATAAAAATATTTCTAAAAAATTAGCATTTAATGGAATTACAAAATCATGCGTAATTTTGTTCCCAATAAATTTACTTAGAATAATAAGAAAAAATAACTGGAAAAAAATCAAGACGCTTGGAATGTTGTGAAATTTTTTTAAATCTTTTAAATTTATTAAAAACAATACACTTCGTTTTAAAATATTTTTTAAACAAATTTGGCGTATTTATGTTCAAATACATATGCATAAGATATTTCATAACCCTGACTGAATAATTCGCAAAAGTGACAAATAGAGTCCACTGCCCCCTTAATGATGACAGCAGTACCGGATTAAGAGGAGATATTTATGCCAGCCGATTCCTAACGTATTCCTAAAACACCATGAAAGATGCTTTGGAAATCTGCGATATGTGGATGCAGAGTGTTGGAAAACACAACAGAGCACGCTATTAAACAATGTGAAAAATGGATAATGCGATATACTCGTAACCTAGAGGATTGGGTTAAAAAAAAGCCTCAAAAATTTAATGAATGACGAAGTCATCGGAAACCAAGAGGGGGCAATTTCTAATATTTCCAATTGTTTTTTAAGATAGGGTTAGTGCTTATCACCAATGGCACTATCAATATAAATAATATTTAAGAAAAAGTAATGAACAAATTTCATTGATTAGAAATTAGATTTATTCTTAAATTTTATAAAAAAATGTATTCAATTTTTATAAGAAATATCATCTGGCTACAGTATCAGAGCAAATTGATACTCTGCACAACCTTTTCAAAATAGTAAAATAATATTGATTTGTAATAAAATAAAAATTTGCCGAATAAAATACTGCACAAGTAAGAACCCTTCATTTAATATAACCAAAGAAAAGCGTTTCACCTCAAAAATTAAACTTATTAAAAATAACTTATTGTTAGCATTGTCAACTTGCCCCTGTTTCTCTCACATCGTGCAGATAATAAGCGATTTAGGTATTGCTCACATCAGTGATAAAATAGGTTGAGAGTTCAATGAGTAGAAATTCTATTCTACCCTTTTCATATTCCAGATCGATCATAATTTCCATTGGTTTGTCAATAATTCCATTGCCATAATAGAGGAGCGGGGCGATCTTACAATTACGTATTTAATATAATTTCTTTTTTTACCAGAAGAAGCCTTTAAGTTGCTAAAAGTTTGTGATCATCTTTTCATTTTCAATAATTTTATTTATACTTTTATAAAAATGTTGGGAAAACATTCGGATATCAATATTTTTTTTAAATGAATTCTTTATAATAGAAATGGTTTGTGCATTTAATCAGTTTTTATGTTTAGATTGCTATAATGTATAATTTTAAATTTTTCATTGAAAATCTAACTAATCAAAGTATGTAAGCCGCATTTTAAAGATATCTTTTAGATGGCAGAAATTTTTTAAAATGTGGATATACTAACAATATAACATTGATGCACGGAACACTTTCCCGTTGAAAAATTATTCTAATTGTATGTCCTTGCTCTGTCTCACTCCCCCCCCCCTCCCTTCAGGAAGTAAGAGCAGGCTTTTATTCGTACAGTTAACTATACTACAGGTGGTTATCAAAATAATGAAAACAACTTAGTTTTATAAAGAATCTTTTATTAGTGTGGCGTAGGACCGAACATCCTTTCCCATGTAATATAGTTTGGATTCACCTAGGAAGCGATTCATACAAATTGAATAGTGTTTAGAAGAACATGGTATCATTCTTTCTAGAGATATTGTGAAAGTTCTGTGGAGGATATCGATTCCGTATTAAATGCTCTAAAATAGACCATAACGGTACAATTATATTGAGGTTGGGTGACTGTGCGGGCCAAGACAGATGTTTAACTTCATCCTCGTGTTCCTCAAACCATGATTAGACAAATCTCGCTGCATGGATAGGTGCCTTATCATCCTGGAAAATTCCATCTCTTGCAGAAAATAAAGTTTTCACCATAGGATGGACCTGGTCAGCTAAAATTTCTCTCCAGTGATCCTTACTTTCAGGGTTACGATTGGTCAAGCAGAAAATCCCGACATGGCTAACCATATCGTGACAGATCCACCTTCATGCTTGTCAATTAGAAGGAGACAATCAAGATCATATATACATCAAGCTTGTGCAGGTGACCTCCAAACGTGCACTCGTCCTGCTGTGGGAAAAAGTGGGAAACATAATTCGTCAGACGATATTACTTCTTTCCACTTATTAATCGATCAGGTTTTGTGAGTGTGACTTCACTGTCGACACGTTTACCATCTGTGACAAGTGGCTTAGGAATTGCTGCTCTGCTATAAATGTTCTGTTTATGAAGGTGCCTTGTAACTGTAATAACTGACACGGGAGAATCCAGATGGGTATTGAGCTCTGCGGTCAATTTTGCTGCAGTTGTTCGCTTTTTAGACATTGCAATCCGCTTCAATACCCGTTTGTATCTTTCACTGAGCTTCTCTTTCCACCCACTACTTTGCTTTGTCAAGTTTTTCTTGCTATGTGTATGCTGCCATGACTTTAGGCACTGTACCTCTAGAAACGTATAAAAGTTCGGATGTTTTGGCCACACTTTCTCCAGCTAGACGGGCTCCTAAAATTTGACCTCTTTGAAAATCTGAGAGGTCGGACATTTTACGCTTTTGAAAAAAATCCAATAATTACAGAACTGTAATAAAACCAACACGTGCTACCAGAATATATAGATTGCTATTTATAAAAAAAACTGGTGGCTATTATTCTATTTTAATGCTTACAAAACGCATTCAAAAATGTCACTTTTATTCTCGGGTATTTCCATTATTTTGATAACCATCTGTAAGTACAGTGGAAAAATTTGCATAAAATTTTGTCTGAGATTATAAGAAGTTGTGCAAGTGTTCGAGATCTTCCAAATAAATTAATTAAATTTCAATTTCGTATAATAGGTTCCAAAACACTTCCGATTTTTATTAGTAATGATTATTTTTCTTTAAACTTTATTGAAATATCCAACAAGTTAACTAATAATGCACTGTTGTGGCAAAATTTTTGAAATCACCTTATATTCAGAATTACTGATCATTGAAATTCTGAAATACTGAAGTAAATGCCTTGCATCAGTAAATTTGATATTCTTTCAAAGCTTCTAATAATTGCATTGTTCTTACAATTTTTTTTCACAGAACCGAAACCGGCTCCCCCGAAATGTGGAAAGGATGAGCAATATTACAAATGCATTCCAAACTGCCAAAGCACCTGTGACACTTACAAGACAAACATGCCTTGCCCTCTGTTTTGTAAATCTGGGTGTTATTGCAAGGAAGGGATGGTTAAAAACAGGAATGGAAAATGTGTCAAGCCATCTGAGTGTGAATCTACAAATCCGCCAGTAACAGGTAATTTATAATAAAAATAATCATTAACTGCAAGAATTAAACTTATATAATAATTTATGATGATTTTTAGCCTTTGTCACTGTCTAAACGGAGGAGAGAAAGAAATTTTTAACTGTTCTTAACCCTTTCCTGACGGGCATGTCATATAAGCATCACCTGTGAAAAGTCGAACATACCAGACGTGCATTTCTGGAAATTGAACTCATGGGACGGTGATGCATGTGTGCATTTGAAACTGAAACAATTTTTAAATACAGTTATAGTTTTATAATGCAAATACAGTTTTAAATACAAATACAGTTTTAATATCCTGACCTTCAGTTTACTCATATTCAACCTGACCCTGGTATTTTACTCATCAACTGTTGCGGGGGAGAGTAATATAAATAAACAGAGCTGGGTTGTGCAACTTTCCACATGATAGAATCATTCACATTTCTGGTCTCCCTCTGAATTCTTTTCTTCTTCTTTTTTTTTTTTTTTTTTTTTTTTTTTTTGTTATTAATGTTTAACTGCAGTCGTTTCGGTCACGTCAGTTCTGTTGTATTTTGTGTAGCATTAGGATACATTTCGCGTACTTTTCTTTTTATTCCGGAAAGATTTGGTTCCGGGTTATTATGACAAGAAACTGCAATGTGTCAGAGGAAGAATGTGTTCGTATTATGAATGAATTGATGATCTAAAAGGATAAAAAAATTACGACTTTAGGGCTTAAACTTTATTTTTCGAACTTAGGCTTAGCGACGCAAAGTCCTTCGTCCTGTGGGATGATTCCTTTCGAGTACGCTCCCGTGCGTGCTTCTAAGATAGAGGTCCCTCTCCGATCCCGAAAGGGTAAACACTTTGGGCCCTTTGTGTTGTCATGGAAGCAAAACATAAGTGCATTTATTCCACTTCTAGATGTCAAATATGAAGAAAAGATGAAAAAATAATACCATATTCTGCCTGCAATGTAGGCTTAGTGAACCATTGATTGCTACCCTAGACAAAATAAACATATGCTCCATGTATGATTTATCCTTCCCCATGTCAGTGAGAATATCCCTAAGTATATTTTCTTTAGTTTATATGAATTTACTTGGAATATCTGAATACTCCCGCTTTTGATCTCTGACTTGACTGTTACCTGGAAGAGAGAAATTTCCTTAAAACCTTCTGCTTAATTTTCTGAATATAGAAAATGTCAGATTTTTGTTAGTTTAAAAAGGAAATCTTTTTCATAATTTTATAACATAGAGAAAAAGTGTTTTAATTTTAAAAAATTTTGTGTATACTCAATTAGTCACAGTTTTTCCTTTTTTGACATACATGATACATTATATTTTATTTGATGAGACTGAAAATTTAAAATGTTTGTTCTTTAAGTCAGAGATAGAAAAAATAAATTTCATTTCAAGACATATATCAATTACAAATTTGTAGTGGGATAAAAATTCAAATTCAAGGTAAAGCCTTTTTTTGTGAAAAACTTCAAATATTCATAAAATGAATTCTTACGATTTCTTGTAATTAAATACATTTTTACATAACTGATGTTTCCCAGTGGTGAATTGGCTTGTAGTCATCATGCAGTTTTTCACAATAAAATAAAATCTCCGATTATTTTAATGTGATTTGTGGTTTGCTAATATTATATATTTAAATATCCTATTGATTTATTACGCATTATAATAAAAAATTATAAAATTGTTGTCATAATTTTGAAAACATGCAAGTATAAGTCCACCAAATATACGTGAATTGTGATGCTACTTCAATCATATATATAAAGGGCAATTTGTTCGAGTCTCTTCTTTTCACAAATATAGCAGTTCAAATATTTTAAATCTGTTTGATGACCTCTCCATAAATTATATACTGAAACATACTCTTTCACATGCTATTCATATATTTTTTTAAATCTCATTTTGATCAAATTTGACCGAAAAGATGTCTTGTCCAATATTTTTCTTTTTTGAAAACGTTGCTTTTTAAAGAATATAAAACACCATTGCTCCAAAAATTGAGCTGATTTAAGAAATGCCTTCTTTCTTACACATTCTTATAGAAATTAAACCTTTATCTGACAAAAAGTTTGAAATCATTATGAATAGAATTTATATAGTGTGGGAAAATATAAGCGTCCCAAAAGAATACGAAATGACAGAAAATAAAATTTTTCGTCATAAGCGATATTTTTTTTTTCAACAATATCTTCTTTGAAACTTATATACTTTATTTAAGGATGTTTGAACACCCCTTCATGCAGGCCATATTGCTACACGAAATCCATTTTAATTTACTTCATTACGTAAATGATCCAACAAAGGAAAGTAATTATATCCGTCTATTGCTTTGTTTTTTCCAAACAATTTCCTGAGCTTTCCAGAAGACCATGGCTATAAATTTTACAACTGAAGGAGAGGAGCTTTTGGAGAGACGAAATCTCTGATTGCAATTCTTTGTTTTGATAGTTCCTGTATCTCATTCTGCCAGGGATGAATTCGAGTTTCATCCACTCTTACGAAACAATGCAAAATTTCATCCGGGTTCCTTTTAAGTACCGTCACATTTTTCCTGATCACACTGTTAAAACTTTGTTTGTGCCCTTGAAGTTCAAGGCTTTTCCGCCCGATGCCGCTGTGCACCTTTCATGGGTTTTGCTCATATTGAGTCAGTCTCGATCTGTATTCCTGTGTAAATGTGTTAACTGCTCCTGAAATAAAATGTGGAAAATCCACTTGTTGCCTCCATTTCCTTTCTGACAGGTAAGAGCTTTTGAATGAAGTGGAAATAGAACAACTATTTCCTAACTGAAATATGAATGCGAATTTGAGTTCAAGTCTAATCACACTCTTCTTTTACCCAGAATCAACAATAGCTATAGTAGACTTATAATTTTCACTTTTGACATTTTGTTTCCCATAACGTTGATCCACCAGATTCGTTCGAGGTCGTGGGTGGGTTTCTTAAGATGGAAAGATGTGGTGAGAGGGCAGCTAGTGGCGTAATGAAGGGGATCGCCTACTTCAGCGCAGCCTCATTGATCTGATCCTTTAATATTAAATCGTTGAAGTACGAAGGGAATAAATGTTAACATTGTGGAACTATCTGAAACTTCGTGTGATACCCTTCAAGAATTAACGGAAACTAAATATAATTTCGATACAGTTTATCTTATTCATACTGTATTTCATACTACAATATATAGATATCTATAAAGAATTATAAAATAACACTTCGATTAGTTCGGAACACTTCTCGGAGTTTTAATACGAAAATAAAATCATTGGTGATGTCACTTTTATTTTCCAGCCGCTCCTATTCCCACGAACTCGGTCTGCTTGCAACCGAAGGAAGTGGGGCCCTGCTTAGCTATTATCCCGAGGTTCTTCTACAATCTGCAAACAGGTCGGTGTGAGGAATTCAGCTATGGAGGTTGCGCAGGAAACAAGAACAACTTTGAGAAGAAGAAAGATTGCGAGAGAACTTGCGGAAAGAGTAAGATTTTTACTTTATTTTAATTATCTAATTAATTCTTTTCCGGTGATTGCCTCCTGCAAAGCAAAATTCTGAAACTTTGAAGAAAGGTCTCTTAAAACACTAAGCGGAAAATGGGATTATTATTTTAAGATAAAATTATAAAGAAATATGAACTACACACTGATCTTCCTATAAGAGCTCTGTCTGTAATCAATACAGAATGTTGCAAGGAATCATCCTCAAATAGGTTCACTTAGACAGAAAGGATACTGGATTTTTTTTTCTTCTTGTGTGTGTGGTCATCATAGAGAATAAATATTTATCCCCCAAAATTGCTCTATTGTTTCAAACCATCATTTTTTTAAAATACTTCTAAGATATCTTCTAGGATTCTAGGGATTCTATATACCTTCACCATTAAGATATATAGAAGAATTTAGGTACTGCCAAATTTAAGGTCTCTCCTCTTTTTCAAACTCACCAACTCCTAAACTCATATATATATATATATATATATATATATAAAGTTTTAAGGAATAAATATATAATAAACTGAGCTGGAACCACTTCATTGCAAGCAAGCTTTCAAAGACTCGATGTCATTATCTCTGGTATAAAAAAATGAAATTAAAAGTTATTTTATATAAAACGGTAAAAATTACAAAGCTTTTTAACATGTAAATCCACATGCATATCAGCGACGATTTTCCATAAATGTTTGAGCAGGAATAATTGGTGACCATCTACTTGGATATTATCTTCTGCCAGAACGCCTGGATGGAAAAAAATATCTTACCTTTCTGAAACAGCTGCTGCCAGAAATGATGACAGATGTTCCCCCTCGTATCCGGCGAGTAATGTGGTTCCAGCAGGATGGAGCACCAGCTCATTATGCGCCAGAGGCGCGAAATTATCCAAACGCAACCTTTCCAAATCAATGGATTAGGCGAAGTGGTCCTGTCCCTTGGCCAGCGCGATCGCCCGATCTTTCATGCCTGGATTTCTTTTTGTGGGGGCACCTGAAGAGTCTTATGTATGATACTCCTATCGAATCTGCAGAAGAACTCGTCGCCAGACTTTCGGCCGCTGCAGGGGAGGTGCGAGATACTCCTGGCGTGTTTCAGAGGGTTCGTGAATCCCTTCTTCGCCGTTGTAACCGCATGCATCACCTCTAATTGTCAGTGTTTCGAACAGCTATTGTAATCATTTATAATTAAACTTTTTTTTATAACGTAAATGTTCTTTGTTTTCTTTTCTGTCTCTTAAAACGGAATCTCTTTCAGCGCCCTCTATCACCTTCGGGTTAAAATTACGACTATGATTTCTTTGATGAATGTTGTTTGTTTTGGTGTTTTACTATCACCTATTAAAGTTTGCTTCATCATTTATTATTTTGCTCATTAGATACAAGCGCTTAAAATTTAACCCCCTGAACGCGGTTAAATTTGCGCCACTTAACCGCTCCCGATGGTTTCAATTTTGCGCTCAAAATTTAAGTTAAAGTCTAAGCTTTAGTAAACATTTAACAAAATTAAAAAAAATACTGGTAAAAAGTAGTTGTTCGGTACTCCAAAGTCTAGAGCGCTCTCTATCGGCATTTTTTAAACTTTGTCTTTAATTTTTTTTAAAGAAAATACTAATTTAAAGAATGATTTTAGCGAAAACCGCAAATGAATCGATCCATTTTTCCGTTTTTTTATCATCATTCTGAAATTTAAGGCCCTAAACTTTGATGGCGCCTATCTCCTTCGGAAGACGTTTGGGACACTTGGTTTCCTATTTACTATTACTCGTCTTGATGTGTACTATCACCCCTTAAAGTTACTCCCATCATTTATGAAACACCCTGTATAGATTTATGAATTGATCAGATAACTTTCGGAATTTGTAAGCGAATCCAAAAACACGAATAAAAAATCCTAAGAACAATGCTCTGAAATTTGAAAGATAATTTATGGATAAGTTCGAGAACACGACCCCACACAGTTTCATTACCTTGAAAATTTATTTAAACCCCAAATGTTGCAGATATCTACTAAGCACATATCATGCATCTCCTATTTGATACTCTTGTCTTGCTAATAATGACCTATCCACAAATTTTAATGATATTCTCTTTGGTAATGAAGCATTTATTTCGACAACATGTTTGAAATATTTTCCCGAAATTCTATCTCCTGAAACACACTGTCGCCTATTCATCAGCACAAGGAGGGGGATTGATTATCTAGATTTATTAGGATCAGACTCGATCTGCTTAATCAACTATGCATCTAATTGGATAACTGACAAAAAGTTATTTCTTAGAATGAAAATTAAAAATTTTGCTTATAATATATGAATTGAATGATATCATTCACTTACATTTCACATATAGGCGTATTGTATAAAAAATATCAACACAAGAATATATCAATTTTCCTTCTTTCATGCTCAAAAAACTTTCCAATCCCCCCCCCCCCCTCCTTGTGCTTTAAAAATACAATGTTACTAAATTTTCACAAAATATCATTTTTCAAAAACAATCAGTAACGTTTTGGTGATTAATTTTTTATTTATTTCAGTCGCTTTCTGGTAAAAAGAGATTTAGAAAAAAATAGTCAAAAATGATTTGTAGTGTCGTTTGGAAGAAATTTAAATATCGAATGGTATAATGTTATCTATAATTCAATTCAAAAACAATATTTCAGAAAATAAGCAGCTTGCTTTTATTTTTCAGCTGCTTCAAAAAGATTTAGTTTAAGCCGTTTTATGTGTTTTAATTATAAAATTTAACTAGAATTTTTGATTATTTTTAACAATAGGCTTCGAATATACTATTTATCTTTCACTTATCTGCATTAACATGAGAAAGAAAACTGTCAAATTTTCTAAGTACAAAAGTAAAATAAATATTTAATGAAGTGGAAATGAACGAAAATTGTGCTATATTGCTATGTGTCACGATATGGAAACGAATTTGAGATACTAATATAATAAATAATAATTTATGGTGAGCTTACTTTAACTTAGATATATCGGTGGTTTTTAAAACTCCTCTGCTTCAATTCATATTCTAATTTTAGTTATAAAACGTTTTATACAATAAAAGTCTTTTTATGTGTTATAATATTTTATTCAAAAGTAATTTTTAGGTTAAAATTATTAAATAGGACAGGATTTAATCCCGAGCAACTCCGGATAACTATATACTTGCTAATATAAAGAAAGCACCGATTTTCAACAAAAATTGAGCAAAGTTTCCGTATTAAAATATAGTATTAATAGAGTGACCTATTTTCTATGTTTGCAAAAGCCCTCTATCTTTTTCTCATATACAGATTTGTCAATTTGAACGCATTTGTCTAAATTTTATAATTTAGGATCTCCCATTATAAAAAAAATTTAAAACATGAAAACTTAAGCTGTTATTGGAAAAGTTGAAGATTATGCAGTTATAAATATATATATCATCTCATTTGCGAATGCCATTTACATATTTTTAAAGAGAACATTCTTCCAAATCGAATTGTATTTTTTCATTGACTATAATTTATATGGATGATGAGCATTAACAAGTGTTGGGACATTTTTTGGATGGATTGCCCATTGATTTAACATCCAATATGCTATAACTATCCAATTTGAAACCATATCCTACAAGGAGGTGCAGTTTGTTGGTCTGAGTTTCGTATGCTTGTAAACACGATAGCTAAAAGACGCAATGACTTAAACATATGTTGCTTGGTGTTGAAATTTAGGACAACAATTGCACCCTGTATCATTTTTGCATCCATCAGTCGAAAAAATGAGTCCAAGATACACATTCCTTTTTCTGGTCACAGCATCTTGGTGATTTTTCGCCAAAGATTGTACGCTAATAGGTTCTTTCGCAAATATTATTAGTCAAAAAGATGCGACTAATATTAATAAGAATATTTATTAGATGGTATACGGGGAAAGTTTTTGAGAGACAACTCCAAAAAACTAATCAAAGAATATATCAAGCTTTTTGCGACGAACATGAAGGCCTCCTTCCTTTATCTTCTGTTCAGAATTTTCACAATAATAGCTATATTGATGCTTCCGACGGTCAATAATTGATTGGTTCATTCGCGGCGACAATCTCGTTACGCTTAACCACAGGAAGAATTTGCAAAAGATTATTTTGCTAATTTTTCTTTCTACCTCCTCAAAGCGGATAATTGGAGATATTAATAAGTTTGGTTTGGATAATTGTAGTTCTTCTATAACTAGTTTATAGCTACTCTTACTAGAGGATGAACCGGAATAAAAGTTTTAAATGGATTCAACTTTTTTTTTGTTTGTTTATGTTTGTGAGTTTTCAACGAAAGTACCGGAAAAAAATTATTTTGATTTCTTTTCCTTATGTATTTGGAATTCATCAAATAGTTGAAAGTCTGATCAACAGTTTTGTTTAAAAATGTATAAATCATACTACTACTTTAAATACATTTATACTGTAAAGACAAAAGGCGCTTCGCTGACATCTTACATCAAGTACTTTCTAGTCGTGGTTGTTTTTCAATCCATCAAAGTGAATTCTTTGGCAAATCACCCGACTGTGAATTTGGGGAAGACCAAGGAATTGATACTCACTTAATCTATGTTTGCTCCTATTCTACTGATCTCTGAAGTGAATAGTTTTCTCTGAATTTCGTCTCTCTCTAGACTATTGAACTAAGCAGCTCATTGCTCATCTCAAATTAGAAAATGCGGAGTTGGTATTAGCCAGATCATTTCGCTCTATGTAACTTCATTGCGGTATTTGACTTATGATAAGATGTATTGCAGATGTTGATTGGCTTTTCAGGTGGAAATGGTTTGTCCTTGGATTGCTATGTTTTAGGCTGTTTTTTTTTCTTTGCATTCCCTTTTTAAGGATGCAAAGAAGATGATAAGATGCAGAGCTGAAGTTTGTTGGTTGTATGATTGGACAAGATGCATAACCCCTATTTTGCAATTGTCTCCCTTTCTAGCATATTTCGTCGCTCGATAGGCCATCGGCTCTGCCTAGATGCTTTGGCAGGACCGATAATATCTCATCTGGGTACTACACTGATATAACTTAGGATTAATTGTTTTATCTGGGAACCTGATGTTTTATGATAATTTTAAATACGAATTGGCAGCGAGTTTCATTATTTTTTTTTACTTTTTAGGTTCTACACCATCTCCATCGAAATGTGGCAAAGACGAACAATATTACAATTGCGTGCCCAATTGTCACAACACTTGCGATACTTATAACCTGAAAGGCCCTTGTCCTCTCTATTGTATGTCAGGATGCTTCTGTAAGGAAGGTATGGTCAAGAATAAGGATGGAAAGTGTGTCCAACCTTCCCAGTGTCCTTCTACGAATCTTCCGTCATCAGGTAAAACAATATTGCATAACTTGTTGTTTGGACCTCCTGTTAAAATATCTGATTCCTATTAAAGACTAACATTACTTTCGGTAACTTTTTTTGTGCTATGAAATTCTCAGATAAGATACCATTTTAATCTCGGCAAAGTCTATACATTCAGTATTCAATCATAAATATTTATTTTTCTCAAAACCTTCACCATCTTGCAGGCGTTGTGAAAACTTTTTAATGGATGATTCAATTCTCAGTTCGTTGTGCGTAAACGTTTTGGTTCCATCATTTACGATTTAATAAGCTAGATATTAATTAATTAGATGGATAAAAAATGCATCAGCCTATTTATGTTTTTATAAGAATCGAGTATTTTACATGACATTTATTTTTAACCATCCATATATTTTTCTAACCATTTCTAGTTTTTATTCTTTAATTACATAATGTTTTTTTAAATAATACATTCTGCATAAAACTATACTGTGTTCTAAGCCTTATCCTACCAAAAGGATCTTGCAGTGAGGGGAAAGCTAAGTTCGTCTGGAGGTTTTTGTGTCGAAGAATCTTAGTTCATGTGTGGGAAAATTTAAGCACCCGTGGTGTTCGTGACTATGTTCAAAGTCCCCAATTTTTGAATTGGAATGGGGGAAGGTGATGGAAATAACATCTTTATTACTGAGTATACGAGATTAGTTTAATTATATTAACGTACCATTTTAAAGCAACACTAGGACTATTTTGAGACAGAACCTAGTAATTTTGAACCGCAGTCAAATGGCTAGAACGACACCTGAGCTGGCACCCTCCTACGATTTTGCAGAATTTGTTGTCCGTCGCTCAACCAGGATTTAAAAATTTAATTCTACTAATGTAATTATTCAAATATTTATAGGATCCAAGAAACTACATTACTTGTTTTCTTTATTGTTTCGCTTTAATTTTTTTCTATTTATAATTTGAAGAGGAGGTGCTATTTCCTAGCTGGCAAAATTTCAGTCAAAAATAAACGAATTTCAGTATATCAAAATATCGTTTAGAATTCCGAATTATTCATTAAGAGCATTAACTCTTCAGTTTTAATGTTATTCTTATGCTTTGTCTGTAAATAAACTGTTATTATATGAAGTATTAAATGCTGTCATGTAACCCGAGAAATTTTTTCTTACATCCACAACATAAAACTGAAAACATTGGCGAGATGACAAATAAGTCCTATTTGTTTACTCTTTTTTTTATTTTGTTCTGAAATGTCTTTTTTATTCTAATTCTTGGTCAAAATGGCTGATGGAGTAGTTCGCATAAGTGGTTGGACCAAAGCGGTTTTAACTCGAATAAATACGTGTTATGCGAATGAATTAAATAGGAATGAACTGATGTGGAGAGCAGAAGACTTAACAACTATTTACGATGATTTCAACAAACATGATATGTTGCCCGATAATGTAAGAAAAAGAGTCGTTTGAAACAATCTGTTTCGTAACAAGAAACCCTTCAAGATATTGTCGAAAACACAAATCTAAACAAGTGCCCTGGGAAATGCAAGATTAATTGATCAGGTAAATGGAGCGCATCAGACGAATTTCTAATTACCATGAATTAACATCCCCCTCCCCCTCATTTGGCGGTCGGTATGTAGATGGGTCGTAGTTTAAGGATTAATACCTGTCACAGTTCACAGCAATATTTTGCTGAAAAAAAGTTAAACATTTTCAACATGTAAAGGCGTTTCTGACAGTAAAAACAATTTCATCATCAAACATATTCCAGTTATTCCAGTAATGGTTGTGATGTAGCTTGGGAAAAGGGAATGTCGAGCTTTAATAAAAAGAAGCCAAATTGTGTCATGATCAATTCAAACCCTCGTGGATCCACAAGGTGTCTCACACCCCAACGATTCACGCAAATTGTCTATGAGTGAGATGAGATAATTAGGAATATCATTGCATGATTTCATTATTCCCGAAATAATACTGAGCACAGTAATATTGGGGATATATAAAAGGGTTGCCGCTCAGTCATATTTAATAACAATTAAAAAACGTATTTTTACAACTTTACTAAAATATAAAGTTAATCGTTGACAAACTTACTGAAATAAAAATTAGAAACTAAATTGATCAGTATATTAAAACGTGGACCTAATAATGACTACTGTTCTTAGAACTTAAAAATGCTTAAATCCAATAATGCTCCTGGGAGTAGTTGAAGTTTTTATAATAAAATTGTTTTGTTAGAACAAAACAAGTTATAAAATTTCTCATGTACGAGGGTTGGAACTTTAATGGTGTCAACTATTTATTTGCATGGAATACAAAAGTGATGCATGTCACCATGTTTTACAGTCCTTCAATATAGTCGCCAACATTGTCTACAACCCGTTTCCAACAATGTGGAAGTCGCAAAGCACCTGTAGCAGCGCCTGTTCTGTTGATAGTTCGAATGGATCGGTCTACTTCCGCAAGAATCTGTGGAACAGTTTTGAAGCGAATGCCACGAAGTGGTTCCTTCATCTTAGGAATTAAGTCAAAGTCACAAGTGCTTAGATCTGGGAGTATGGTGGATGGTAAAGTACTTCCTAGTCCCATCGGTCGAGCAAATCAGTCACAGTATGCTGCCAAGCATTGTCATGCAAAATGATAGGGACTTTCTGCAGAAAGTGTCGCCGTTTTTTCTCAAAACTGGTCTGACATGGTGCTCCAAAGATGAGCATTAATACTACCCATTGACGGTCTGCTGTGGGGGAACGTTATGTGTTAGGATGACACTATCACAGTCGTACACAAGAATCAGCATAACTTTCACATTTCTGGGGTTCTGAAAAAAGTTCGAACTTCGTGGTGACCCATAATGACGCCATTCGTTTTACTGGCGTTTCAGTTTTGGCTGGTACGATCTGGCCCAAGTCTCATCCAGCGTAATGATACGGCATAAAAAAGCCTCTCCTTTGCGCTTATAGGGCTCCAAGTGGGTTCGGGCAGCATCGCATCGTAGCCATTTCTGCATTTCCGTCAAATGATGTGGAACCCATCGTAGAGCAATTTTTCTCATGTCCCAGACGTTCCTTCAGAATGTGCAGCACAGTCGTATGTGCGAATCCTGTCTGTCGGAACAGCTCACGAATGGTTTGGCATCGATCACTGTCCATTAGTGCGGCAGCAGATGCCCTTCTGCTTCGCTGATACTAGGACGACCTGGTCGATGCGTGTCTGCCACATTTTGGCGTTCTTCATTGAAGGCTTTCACCCATCTTGCAACAGTTCTGTAAGGCAAAGCAGATTCCCGAAAGCCTCTTGAAGTCCTAGATGACATGGTCGTGCTGTGCGACATCTGTCACATTCAATTTTTATCCAACTTCTTTGTTTTTGTTTTGAAAACATCCTGACATCACTTATTTTAGACCGCAAGCTAATACAAGGATCAGTTCTTCGCGTCACTCTGCATGCGCGTGACGTAGAAAGGACGAATCTTTTTGTTGAAAGGTAATTTAAGTATGGGCTTAACGTGTGGTATACTTGACATTCTTTGGTTTTGTTGCGGGACGTTTCTACAGCAGTGTTGCCACTTTTAAAGTTCCAACCCCAGTAATTTTAAATATTAATTGCTGATTAATCCTATATTTAAAAGAAAATCGAATGCTTTTGGTCAGTTCTATACCCACATGGTTGACAATGAACATTTTGTGCTTCAGAGAATTCCAAAGAATGTGGAGCAAACGAGGAATACTACGATGATTGCGCACCGAAGTGCACGGGCACTTGTGAGGCTTACAACAATCCGGGGATTTATCACTGCCCTCGGTGTCTTCCAGGATGCTGGTGTAGCCAAGGGTTTGTGAAGAGAAGTGACGGTCAGTGCGTACCGCCGGACCAATGCAACGTCCCGAGTACTCCAAGTGAGATATATTTAGTGTTTCGAAGCTTTTTTTATCATATTCATTTTTGCCATATTCTATCAAATAAAAGTTTAACTAACTTTAACCACTTACGGTGGAGAAGATACCATTCACATTGAAAAAATTTTGTGTTGTGCACGTCGGAAGACAATTTTTACTAGGGCTGGACGATGACCGAACTCCATCATCGCGATATATCGTCCAACACATATCAATATTTTTCGATGTATCGTGATATCATTATTTATTTATAGCTATTATAAATAGCATCGCTTAACATACTGACTGATCAGAAGGACTCTAAATAAAAAGAAGTTTAAATTTATATAGTAAAAATATTTGCTTTCTTTTATATAAAAATAGTTGGAAAATATTTGCGTTAAAACCGCTTAAATAAAGTGTGTCAGTACCGAAGTAATGTTTGCATGTTACAATTTTTAACATTGTGTTTTTCCAATATAATAATTTTTAAAATGTTACTCTTTTTTCAGCTAACTTATAAAAAAAAAAAAAAAAAAAAAAAAACACCTTTAGTTTTTTTTCATTTTTTATATATAGGAAAAAAGGAAAACGACGTAATAATGCATTTAACATGTAAAATGAAGTAGTTTTAATAAATCACGAATTCAAAATCAGATGTCTTGAAAAATTAATTTTAGTATCTCGAAAAATTAATCAGAGCTTTTTTTTTTATGCGAGTACGTTTGAGTGTGAAGATGCGAGCTGCGAATAGAAATGTGGATTTAATCCGAATGAATCCTTTTTGTTGCAATTGTCTGCAAAAATAATGAATATGCAGCGATTAAACAAAGGACAGTAAACAAACTTCTGATAACCGCTATTATTTTTCCATAATGGTATCATTCAATTAGGGAACAGAAAACAGTTTATTCCAAAAATGAGGTGCTTAAAACAAGTATTTTTATATATTAGAACATAACAGTATTTATAGAAATATTAACAAACATTCTGTATGAGGGTCAATAAGAATGAGGAGCAACAAAATTATACCGATAACCAAAACGGAATCGAAAAAGCAAATTAATTGTGAACGTCGATTTATGGTGCCACGATTCATCGTGTACTATTCATGATCATGATTCGATAGATAGATATTTTCCGAAAACTGGCATCGAAAAATACCATTTTTTATCTCGATACATCAAAAATTGGCACAACCTTAATTATCACAGAAGTAAAAATAATGCCGTCGATCCTTCAGTTGAGATTGTCGCCGAGGGATAGTCTCAGATCGAAAATGAATTCATTTAGAAGAAATAAATCTGTAATACAGTTCCTGTAAGGTATTGGATACTTTGTGTGGCCTCCCTGCGAGTTAGTAGACCGTTCTGGCATGCGCATCTATGAAACTTCTGCCAGCGAGAGTGATTTACCCTTTTTTATAAACCAGCAAAATACACACGGTCTTGTCCGTGACATTATGAATGTCAGAGAAAATTAAACTATGTAAAAGACGAAGCAAAACGAAAAGATCACAATCTTCATCCATCTTTAAAGCGTAATTTTTTTGGAATAATTTTCTCCTAAGTCTTTGATCCCCCTGCCCCGCACAATATTGATTCATTTCACTTAACCTGTTGTCACCAAACATCGTTCTACTCGCAATATCTCTAATCTTCTTGTCTACGTTTGAGTGATTGACGTGCGTATGCTTTCATGCATTGTTGAATTACTATTCTGAAGCAAAAGGGACCAAATCTGACGAAAAGATATGCATTAAAATGAAACAGTTATTGTGTGCTATGTAAAAAGCATGTATTTTATTGATTTAAATCATTAAGATTAAATATTAATTTTAATGATTTAAATTTAAAAAAAATAATAGTAGTTGAAATAAATACTGAGTAGAAATGAAATGAATTAATATCATTAAAATGCTAAAATTTTGAATTTTAAGAGGATTTAAAATTATTTATTCTGAAATAATTCCCTCTGAAATCCTTACGGGAAAAAAGGCAGCATTTTTGTTAATTTTTTATTAATTGAATATTTGATTAATATTTAAATTTAAAAAATCGACGACATTCTCAATCTTGTTCTGAATGAAAAGCACGCAGAATTTGGTTGAATTCGGAGGAGACTTTTGACAGCCACGATGACTTTTATTCGTATTAAGATTATAATACACAGAATTTTTTCTATTATTTAAAAGTTTAGTTTTGATTACAAACCTGCTTTCCTAAAGAATTTTAAATATTCGTAGTTTCCCAAAAAATCACAAGCTATCCCTAACGAATTTTGAAAATTTCCAGATACCAAATTCTTCCCATTAGTTTTTAATAATTTTGAAAGAATTTTATAAAATTTTATTAAACATTGTTAACAAAAACTTCAATAAATGATAGCTTGGACAATGTGACTCATTTTCAACTGTGAATCAACCATTATAAGCAGATTATCATTGTTTTGATACAATTTTTTAAGTAAAGGGAATCTTAAAAACAATTTCGAAGTTCAAAGAAACATTTTCTGGTTCAAAATATTAAAACAAATCATATTAAATATCTCATTCCCATTTTTGTTTGGATATTTTAAATTAAATTAGCGAAGCAAATTGTGGAAGCAACTATGTGATTTTCTTGCTAAAAAAATAGTTTTTAATAAATGAAAAATCAACTGTTTAATTAACCTAAAAAATTCCCTTGAAATCTTCACTATTCTTTATGTTATTTGTGAACAAAATTTAAAGAAAATCTACTTAATAATTTGGATTTCTATTTTTCAAAAACATGTGCTGGTCTTATTTTAAAAATAATTCCTGAATAGATTGTTTTCAAAGATCTATATAGATTAATGGATGTCGCCCATAAATATTCTGACTCCAGATAAGAAGGTTGGGTGTTCAAATCACCAATATGGATGTTGTTCATAGATATTCAATTTAATAACTGGTGTAAAAATATAGCAACTTTATTTAAAAAAACATTAAGAAATTAAGAAGAAACTTTTGCTAGTTAATGAAAAACATATATAAATCTTGAAAAAAGAAAGAGAAACTTTTTGACTCGTACATCGCATAATTAATGCGCTTGCACGAGCACGCAGCTTAAACTGCAACGTCATCTTGATGGAAGCAGGATCGCCACGAAATAAAGGATCGCCACGGAAGTTTTATGTACAAAGGAAATATTTGGCTTAATCACATAGTGCAGTAGAAAAATGTTTTAGATTAAATAATTATTGAACAAAACTGCTCAACAAAAACAAAGATAAATAAAAATTAAATTAAATTAAATTTAAAAAATAATAAATAAATAAAATAAAAGAGTTAGTGGAAACGGCTTCAAACCTGTCTCTTTAGCTAATTCATCCAGGCTATATTGTGTACAGATGATATAAAGTCAGTTCTACATGAAAAAAAGATCTTACGATTGTCTCCTTTTTATTTTTTTTAGCGCCATCTCCTGCCTCGAACCCCATTTGCCAGCAACCAAAAGTGGTCGGACCCTGCAGAGCGCTTATGCCCAGGTACTTTTACAACCAGGAGACGCGACAATGCGAACAATTTAATTACGGAGGATGCCGTGGAAACAAGAACAACTTCAAAACGAAGGAAGAATGTGAAACCAGCTGTGGATCTGGTAAGAAATGGTTTTATAAGGATGGAAAAGTAATTTAGTTTAGTTATATTAACGTCCCGTTTTAAGACAACATTAGGGCTATTTTGGAACGGACCTCGTCATTTTGAACCGCGGTCAAATGACGAAGACGACACCTGACATGGCACCCCTTCCTCTCCAAATTTCCACACTACACCAGCGGGAGAACGTTTGGCCCCGACGGATATATCGTGCACCAGACCTGCTTACACGACGGTTCTTCGGTAGAATCGGGTCTCGGAACTAAAACCCTTTGGTTCTGAAGCCGAAATCTTATTGCCAGGCCATTGTGATCCCAAAAAGTAGTCAGGGAACTGGTGAAGGATAGTATGAAGTCATGCCGGTACAACTTCAGTGTGGAATCAAATTTAGAACCTCACTTATGTTCCAAAAACAGTGAAAGGAATTCTGAGGTTTTTAGTCAATTTTTGGTGAGTTGCAGCAGTACCTTGGATGTTTACGAATCTATATATGATTTGCAAAAATATAATGTGGACTTATAATTTACACCTATATCACACATTAGAAGTAATTTTTGAAGAATTATATTTCATAGTAAATCATTTTTTCTTCTTCGCAAAAGCTGCCCTTTGTAACATATAACCTTTTAGAAAAAATATACACCTTTCTAGAAAAATTCAATGTGTCGAAGATGGAGAGAGTCATTACAAAATCTAATTTTAAAAAGTGAGTCGCAATGCTCAAAAATTTGAGAATCTCTGATCTCATAGACCTTAATTAAAAAAAGTGGTGGAGATCTGTCCAATAGGGTGGAACGAAAATGGCCTTACATTTTTTTTTCAGGTTTTAATTTGGTAATAGAGCGGAAAAGCTGAATTTAGGTTCAAAAAAAATTTTTTTTTTAATTTGGCTGCAATATTACAAAATATTGAGGTGTCGCAAAAAGCTTGAAATTTGTAAAAAAAAAAAAAAAAAAAAAAAAAAATATTATGGGAATTTACAAAAAATTAAATATTTCATTTAAAAAAAACAATTTGATAAATAATGTAATGAGATTTTTGGATTTGCATAAACTGTTATGCCAACTTGCGGTTCCAACGAGCAATATTATCCATGCATTCCCGATTGCCGCAACACTTGTGCCAATTACAACAAGACCGACATCGTTTGTCCAGCCATCTGTAAATCCGGATGCTTTTGCAAAGAAGGGCTCGTGGAAAATGACGACGGCTCATGCGTTCCCCCATCTCAGTGCAATGGTTTGCAGCCCACAGGTAAGTTTACTGGTTTAAAAGAGAATGTATTATTATAAACACGCTCTAATATTACTTTGTTTGGTCAATCTTCGAATAAGGAAAGCACTGATATTCAGAAGAGATGAAATACCACGCGAACTCAAAACAGTGGTTGAAATAATAGATTTAACAATTATCGAACCATCAATCGGTTTCGAGTCCTTGTCCAATTTGGACAATTACAGAGCCAAGTTCGAGGAGGTGCGAAAATGTTTCTGGAAGATCACATTCTCGAATTTTGTTTATGAAAATAATAAAATATTTAAAATCCAGGAAATAGCCTATTATTGAATCAAGAAACAAACCAGCGTATTGCCAACGCATTTGAAAGCAGATTTATTTGGGTAAAGAAATGTAATATCGAACATCGATTTAAAATCCAATTGTGGACATGAAGCAAGAGCTTGAAACCAAAATCTGACATAGAACCACAATTTAGTAAAAAGATCATTTATTGAGATCGTTGGATTTTACTGTTATTGTGTTTCTATCAGCAGTCAACTCCTTGATGGATTGGATTCAAAATTTGATACGGATCTATACTTTATATTATAAATATGTGTAACAAATTTTTATCTAATTAGTGTTTTAAATTTTGTAGTTGTCGTATTGTAAACACTACAACACTCAGATAACGAAAGAAACAAATTTCCTGAGAATGAATTTCTGTATAGAAAACGAAGAGAGCATATGAGGTATCTACAAATATATTACAAAGCCCATATATGAAATTTTGTCTGTCTAGTTCAAAAAGTTATTGAGTTACGTTCACAGATAAACAAACAGAGCGGCAGACAGACAGACAAAGATTAATTACAAAAATGAAATTCTTTGATTCGAGAGAGATCTGAAACCAGGAGATTCATTAAAATCTCGAGATCTGTTTATTATTATTATTTGTTTGACAATCACGGTACTTTCTATTTGTACGCTTCTCATAAGAGAAAGTAAAAAAAGGAGAATGAAATTCTGAAGAATGTGGCGAAGATGAAGAATACTGCGAGGATTGTGCTCCAAAAGCCACAGGTACTTGTGAGGCATACAACAATCCCGGGACATACAACTGTCATCTGTGCCACCCAGGATGCTGGTGCAGCCAAGGTCTCGTAAAAAGAAGTGATGTCCAGTGTGTACCACCCGAACAATGCAATGTTCCAAGCTCAACGGGTGAGGCACATGTATAGCTTTTGTATAATTTATATTTAAAATGTGAACTTTTTAAAAACAGATTCATCCCGATACTTTCTGAGGAAAACGTGCCTTATATTTTATTTACAGTTTTCGGCAGTTTTTTAAATAATGCAAAACCTTTTCACTTTCCCGTATACGAAGTTACAAAGAGAAATTATTGTAATTGTCGAAAAATTAGAAATCCAGATTTCGAATGTCCACGTTTCTGAATCCCTGGAAGCAGAAAACAGCATGTTCGGAATTATATATATCTCTGATATAATAACTCTTTCACTATCGATGTAATCCGATATGTGTTACATAGATACGTTACTACATAACTCTAAAAGGCTTTCAGTAAGATACAAAATTTGGCATATGGTCTTTGAATCCAATTTATAGATTTCTATAAAAATTTAGTAAGAGAAACTTCCTTTAATAAGAAGTTTGTCTGTTCAAATGCAAAGGATGGCGGTAACTTAAAAAAATAAAGAGCTTGATCATTAAAATATAATACTCAGTTTTAGCATTTAAAATGTCTATTCTTATCAATTTTGAACCAATTAAGTCAAATTTTTGACCATCTGTCGATCATTCGAAAGACCAGTTTATAAGCATATAAAAGCTATAACACAAAACGCTAAGACTTGGATATTTGAAATTTCGTGAGTGATCTTGTTATACGATGTCAAATTATTGTTTTAATTGGTCAAAAAAAAAAAAAAAAGACATTCTAAAATGTAAGCTCATTTTTTTTCCTCCTATACTACGATAGACAAAAACGTTCATGTGTAGGATTTTGTGAAGAAGAATTTGAGCACTCTGAGCATTCACAGCATTTACTGATCTGCAGATCATTTGATTTTGAGAGAAAAGACGTCTTACTTTTTAGAAAGAGCACGAGAAAGCACTGACGCTGATTCTATTTCCATAAGATGTTCACCAAGAAACCTAAATTATAGCTTTGAGAAACTTTTCTTCAAAAGAATTGTTTAAATAAATAAATAAATAAATTTAACAACGTAAAGGTGTTTTTATGCCATTCACAAGGGACTTATTTGCGCGTAATAGTAATGCACCTGAGTTTGGTTTATTCTCTTCAAATCGTCGTTTGTGTGCATTTCCAGGGCCTCCGGATCAGTGTGGGGAGAATGAGGAATATTACGAGGAATGCGCCCCGAGCTGCGGAGGCACTTGTGAATCGTACAAAAAACTTCCCATTCTCAACTGCCGCCTCTGCCGCCCTGGCTGTTGGTGCAGCAAAGGTTTAGTGAAGAGAAAGGATGGTAAATGTGTCCCGAAAGACCAGTGTGACACACCGACAGGTGAGATACCTAAAAGTGAAGACTGATCTAGAAGGTGACAAAGTGTCTTGGAAAGGGGTCTCAAATGCATAATCCTATATTCTACTCTACTCGTTATATACATGAAGATCACCAACTTTTCATATTTGTTTAGAAAGCCAACCAATTCACATCCTTCCTTTAATCCTTGCGATTCGTCGCTTTGTGTATTGAATTACAAATCTTTTATTATTATTACAAAGTTATTATGAATTACAATATTTTTATTTATTATTGGATTACAAAATTTTTATTTATTATTGGATTACAAAATTTTTATTTATTATTGGATTACAAAATTTTTATTATTATAACACATTTATTATGAATCTCAAAATTTTTTTATTAATTAATCACAAAATTATTATTTTTATTTCATTGTTTATTTAAATTACAAAATCAAAGTTTTAATATTCTATTATTAATTTTTAAAATTTTTATTTATATTAAGTTAAAGTAACAATTAATTGAAAAAGCAAAAATCTCTTGGGCATGCTTTGGTACCTCTGATATCGTTTTCGTTCTTCCATCGACAGAACTAACAATAAATCCAAAATAGGATGTCTTTAAATAAGGAGATTTGAGAGATTCGTAGCTGTCGGAGGAAGTTAAAAATCAATTGCTATCCTCGCTGCCATTATTTGTTTTTTACACATTGACCGTCGTGTGCCTTTTTTGTGTTAATTTGTAATTTCTTTTCGCTACATGTGTCTATACTTTTTATATTCTATTTTTTTTAAATAATTAGAATTTTTTTTGGCTTTGTATATTTTTCTTTCAATATAGTATAAATATTTTTATTATTTTGCATTATTTGCTAAAGCCAACAAAATCTAATCCGAGAGAATAACGCATCTAATACTTAGAATTTATTAGAAGATAGAGCAAGATTCCCTGTCTAATCATAACCCAACGTTTAATTTCTTAGCAGTTAGAAATAGGAATATAGTTCTAATTGAAAAAAAAAGTATTTGAAAGATACAAAGAATCTCAGTATGCGTTATTTTAACCAATGAATACGTTGTTGAAAACATTATAAAATCATATTTTATTAGTTCCTCCGTCATATTCGTCATACTTACTAAATTTTCTTGACACATTAACATTTGAATAAATAAATTTCTCTTCCCTGCAACCGAAATTGACAGATTTATGAATTTTCACCATTTTAATCGATAAACAGCCAACTCGGTTAAATGGAACCATTGACTGAAGGATATTCTTCCTTAAAGAAGCAATCAAAGTGGTCTAAAATTATGATATTCTAAATTTCACAATTTAGTCGGTTTTCGTTACTGAGATGTGAAACTTTTTTAAAAAGTGTTATGGTGTCAAAATTATTTTATTAAATAGGATTAATATGTCCCTACAACTGTAAAAGTATTAAAATTTAATAATTTATTCATAAAATTTTTTGTTGAATCAAAAATATAATTATTTGCATCATTTAAAAGCTTTTTTTCAACTAGAACTATATGAATATCTCTGATCAAATAGAGACAAGTTGTTGAGCCACGACTAAAGTGGATACGTTTTATATACACCGTTATATTATTTTAATGCAATAAGATCCTTTCTTCTTATATTAACTTGCAGATAGAGATCATTAATATTAAAATATGATTATTTAATTCATAGTGATGTTTTTATAAACATTGTTACAATTACATTCGAATCGTTATTCATGGTGTGCAGTAGTTGTAGGATAAATACGGTGTCTTACCGGTGCCGTCCTCATTGTGCAATCGCGTTTAATCGTTGCGAGATCTTCAATGCATTATCATTAAGATAGGATGTTAAAACAAAGACAGCATTCATCAGTGCTTCAACGACCGATAATAAATTTTTAAAAACTGGCATTTTATCTATTTAAATTTCAGATAAATGTTATCTGAAAAAAAAAAAAAACTTTTCTCAGTTAATTTATTTTGGCAGTTGTTGGTTTCAACCGGTGATTTTACACTTTTTTCCAGAGCCCGTATTTTAAAAGTAAAAAGGCTTTCAAGGTATTGCATCTCAAATAAGAGATTTTGAACAAAAGTACTCAAGAGTATCACTCGCAACCTTTCTTTATTTCATACAGGAAATCCAATATTGGCGATAAAGCTCGATGAGAGGAATCACGTTCTAATATTCTTCATAGACTTTCAAAAATAGGTTGGACCGGGATAGATGGGAACTTCTCGCTCCTATTGTTGAAGATGACATGAAAGTCTTGAAATGATTAAGAAAACTGGAAAAATGCGATTTTTAGACTAAAATGCTAGAATAAAAATAAACATTCGTGAGTAGGTTAAAAAGAAAAGGAAACTATCGAAATGGACTATTAAACTAATGGACTAATAAACTGTCGAAATGAGATTTTTCGAAATCAACGCCAGTGTTTGATTTTCAATTCCTTCTTCAACCCAAACATCCTTTTCAGACGTATATAAGCTATCGGGAAAAAATAGAAGCTAGCAGCTTTGCCAATGAAGTAATCAATAAAGGCATCGTAGTGGAAGTTCTCAGATGTATGAATTTAAAAATAGAGCATCTGCAAGAAATGTTCTTAAGCAAATGGAAAAATCCATGGTATAATAGAGACACTGGATTCGTACATAAATGGCTATCTAGCTAAAATCAGTCTTTTGGACTCAAAACAAAACCCTATTTTTCGCAGAACATATGTGTTTCCTTCTTCCATTTTTTTTTTCTTTTCTTTAAAGGTAATAAATTTCGAGCTGGTGGAAAATCGTGATCGGATACATTACATAACCTCTTGACGTCTTATCAGTGGCGGATTACAGTGCTGCAGCAGCAGTTGAAATTATTTTTAAAAGTTAACATTTCTTTTTTATTGAATTTTCTTATTTTTTTATTCTGAGTCTTAGTTGTTCTTTGCTTACTTTGTTATTTTGAAAATCCGGTAATCAACGAAAGAAAAAAAAGAATAGAATCAAAATGGAAACATAAAGCCGGACATAAACCAACAACCAAGAAAAATACAGATTGGTTCGATTTATCGCGCAGCATATAAAAGTTCACTGCTCACACAGTTGATTGGTGGATTTGAAGCTGAAACTCTTCTCTCTCTCTCTCTTCTCATTGGGTGCTTATAGTTTTAGTTTCGTTTCTTGTTGCTTCACATATTCTCTTTCGAATACAATTTTTTTTGTTCGGGGTTTCGGGGTTAATCTTCAAATGTGTGTATATATATATAATATGCGGGAGGGGAAAGGGAAGCTTTGTGCTTTTATCAGTTGAATTGTCATTTCAACATTCACATAATTTTCTAATGACAAAACTACTAAGAATTTATATCATATACTGGTTACTTAATGTGCCTCAGATGAAACAAACCTCATATGTGTTTGCTAAAGTATCTTTAAAAAAATTGAATTCTCTTGAAAAATATTTCTTGCAGCACAGCCAGTTTCTAAACCACCGTCGCTTTTTATTCTCTTTTGACACAGAACATTTTCACCTTCACTGGAAATCTCCGGTATCAAAGAATTATTTTTAATCCATCCTCAAGAAAGAAAAATATGAACTTGATTAGATTTACAATAGGTAATGGAAAATCAATTGAGTAAATTAGGCATACCAGCATTTTTTTTTTTGAGTAATTTTTCTAATATACCTTACTTTTCACACATGATGTATCTTTAATCCTTCTTTAGTAAATATTTTAATATTAAAATTGTCTCCCTATTTACTGAATTCGCGATGTTTTCCTGTATTTGTTTCTGTAATACAGGAAGTACACTTTGTACACGCTTTATTCTCACTATACATTATAATTCTCATTCTCTCCATATTCTTATCATCAGGGCGTTATCCATTTTTTACTTTTTTATTATTAATAAATATTTAATAATATAATTTGTAATTTGTTCGTTTCCATTCATTTGTATGCCACATATTTTTTAATTAAATCCATTTACAAATACACCAAGTGATATAGGAGCGGCACGAGTTCTAGAAGCAGAAGTATGATGTAGTATTAGGGTGTTAATGTCCTTATATCCCGAATGCCCTCCAGGAAAGGAATTTATTATCATATATAGAAAGGAAAGTTAAGCTCTTACTTCAGGTGCCATAATACATTATTCAAGTTATTTGTCCAGCACAACATACCACTCTTCCTATTTCATCATGGGTTCTTTCTCATGGACGAACTTGTTATTCTAGATTAAGCGGAATTGGTATTGCCATGTAATGAAAATGCAACAGTACTAAAAGATCATTTTGAAACGCAAGAAAATTCCATAATAATTTACGTTGAACCTTCATTAATTTTTCTCTTATTATTTTACCATAAAATTTGTTTTCTATTGCAGATGTAACAGAAATTCCTCCACACACGTGTCGAGAGGACGAGGAGTTTCTCCCTTGTGGCAGCGCGTGTCCACCTTCCTGCTCGACTCTAGGGAAGAACAATTTCGCATGCATCGCACTCTGCGTGCCAGGATGCTTTTGCAAGCAGGGGCTCATCAGAAACGAGCAAGGAGAATGCGTGAAGCCCGAAGACTGCCCACAAAGTGAGGAAGAAAAATTAATTTTCCTTTAACGGGACTTCTCTGTACTATTTTCACTTATCCTTGGGTTTAAAAAAATAAAAGCCATTAAATCAGAGAAACATTTGCAACAAAACATTAGCGCACTTTAAGTGTTAAATCAGTAAATTTCATAACTTCTTCACCAATATAAAAATATTATAGAAATAAATCGAACGCTTCAAAGTAATTCGCTTTTCTCACGATTTGTCACGTACATTTACACAATCGAACGCATTTCGTGTTTAGCACCGTTATATAGTTAAGAATATCCTGCCATCATTTTGAATCTCTTTCTATATCCCGATATATCCAGATAATACATATCTATAATTGTCGTGCCAAGATTACGAGATGAATTAATTTATATACCGCACTGTGGCTTTGAATAATGAATGTAATTGAATAAGAGAGTTTTTAAATGTAATTGAATAAGAGATATACATTTAATACAATGACTTCTTTAATGATAAATTTGATATAGATGTATAAACATTTTAATATAACTGCATGTTTATACGAATTTAATACAGAAATAAATACTATCCAATACGTGTTTCATTTGCATGATTTATATGTGGGTTAACAACGAAAAAAATATAAAACAAATTTTTTTGTTACAAGAGGCAACAAAACAACAAGCTGAATTGATGGAGTCTATAGTCCCTTTCTGCAAATACACAGGTTTCATAATATGAATTAATTCTGAAAAATAATTAATGAATCCTTTAGCAGTTACTGCATCTCTTTTAGCAACGCTGATTTAAGTCTTTATACTTCTGGGAATGGTAAAGCGAGTTGAATCAGCCTTTTCAAATGTCTTCTTCGGAGGTTGACGGATCTAGCCGATCCATTTTTAAACCGAATATTCTCACTTTCAGGGAATTTCTCGACAAGATGAATCTTATGAGAATGGACCTGGTCTTGCAAAAAATGAAATCAATGCTAAATGCGACCTTGAAAATGAGTAAATAGCCTTTCAAGATCTCATTCTTGAATTTTTCAGCATTTACAAATCTTTAGTCTAACACCTAAAAGTTGATATGCCCATCCAATATGATAATTACTCAAACCATTAAGGCCTCGTTTTTTTCTTGTATATGGGTGGACAAGTAGCAAGATATCTTTAGTGTCCTCCTAAGTGTATCGAGAAACAGGACTGCTCTAAATCTGGGTTTATCAGGGAACAAAATGGCCTCTCGTTGAGCTCAGCTTCAATGTTATTGCCCTCTGCATCTTGATACACAGGCTCTAGTTGGAACAGTGGACGCTCTGCAATTGTTGTCAGATACGGAGATGAAATTTTGGATTCCTCAGTTCACCCTTTCAGTGGTACTTTAACATTGGTTTCATTTTTATAGACAGCAGTGCATGTCTATATAAAACAATATGTCGATGCATTTCTGAAAACAGAGTATGTTTCAGGATGAGGGCTGACCAGACACACTCTGGATTTTAACTCGTGCAATAAATGTGAGACGCTCGGGGGGGGGGATTGCGACTCATCTTCATCTTGCCAGAACCACACAGGATTTGACATATCGTTGCTAGATGGGGGGAGGTGGGGGAGATTTCCAGGAAAATTCATCAATAACCTATTTTCAGGATTGAATCCAAGTTGTGAAAACTGTGATAGGTTAATAGGGAACCACAACATCTATGTTATTATATTATATTAAATTATAATATAATATAAAACAATACAATGCAATGCAATATAATATAATATAAATTGAGTTAAGAGCAGATTTTTTTTTTATCCACAGTATCGCGAATGAGTGTAATCGTCCAACAGCAGCTATAAATCTTCTCGCTTTTCAGATACTTGTGGGGAAGATGAAGAATATAGGGACTGTGGAAGTGCCTGTCCACCCACCTGCTCAGATCTCGGCAGGAACCAGATATGCACCCAGCAGTGCGTACCGGGTTGCTTCTGCAGAGAAGGACTCGTCCGAAACGAAGAGGGAGAATGTGTAGAACCGGAAGACTGCCCACAACGTGAGAATTGCAATTGCAATTTATCTTGCTTAGTAGGAAATTCAACAATTTCACTTTTATGAGGGGATATCTACTCTTCAATTTCTGAAATTTATATATAATTTCAAATAAAGCTTTATTATAAGTCTAATAAATATAAACAAGGCTTAAAAGGTTTTAAATTACCGAACAGATTTAACTTTAAGCTATAGGACATCATCTGCAAAACTGGATTACAATAAACATGGTTAATAAAATAATACATAAAATAAATAAAATACACATAATCTTTATGAATTCTATAAGAGATGTGACAAAATTGGTCCGAGGTTTTTGGAAATATTCAATTCAAGAAAAGCAGTATCACGAGGTCGGGAATTAAGTCAAAAACATTCTTACTGATTTTCATCTTTATTATCGTAAATTCTCATTTCAAGATTAGATAGCCGGTATTTCTATATCTTATCCCACGAAAGAACCCCGCATATAAGGGACGTGATACCAGTTAAATTTATCAAAATTCAAACGTTCTGTTGTTGGTATGGTATAGAAGTTTTTAGAATGGGTGCCAGCTCAGATATCATTTTTATCATCTGATTATTGCTTCAAAATGATTTATAAGACCCATTGCAAAATAAAACTTCAATGGCTTAAATATGGTACGCTGATTCTGAGAAAGAAACACTTTTTTTAATATGTGAGCTATTTTAAATTGCAACTTTATCCGAAACAAAATAGTTAAATATAAAATTATTTTATAAAATTGAATGTGACATATTTTCATAACTTTAATCCTTCAGATATTCGATCATGTTATCACGAAAAAATCATTTTCACATCAGTTCAAAAATTCAAAATATTAGTTTTTTGATGAAGCCATTGTTTCATTTACTTAAATTCTTTCTTTAACAAATCAAGAAATTTTAAGTATATTTTTCAGCAATACTTTCCATTATTAGTTGCTATTTTTTATACTCACGGGCTCTGCAATGATATTAAATACACTTTTCATGCGCACATTTTCTTTGCCCTTCAATTAAGAGTAAATTTTAAAAATAAAATAAGCTAATTGAAATAAAAACCTCCTCATTGGATGTTCCTTTTTCTTGCAGCTACTTGCAACGAAGACGAGGAATATAAAGAATGCGGAAGTTCCTGTCCACCTTCGTGCTCAAATCTCGGCAAGAACATCATTTGTACCAAAGAATGCAGTCCAGGATGCTTCTGCAGGGAGGGACTCGTCAGGAATGATGAAGGAGAATGTGTCGAACCTGAAGAGTGCCCGCAAGATGAGAATCCGGGTTATTAATTAATAACTTCTCTCTATTTTTTTTCTTTTAAAAGACATTCCTTTAACATTTCTATCTATTCTACTCTTGAAATTTGATGCCAAATGTTGATAATGCCATTTCAGTCACTTGTATTAATAGTAAAGATGAATGTGTATATAAATAGTTAGACCTAATACAACACAACTAAATTCTACAGATTTGTTTTGGAAAGATAAAAGATGTTTCTTGAAGCATTTTTTAAAAATTTTAATTAACTGAAAATTCTAAATTAAAAAGCGACATTTTGGCATTTATCTACAATAACTCCCAAAAATATAGTGTTGCAAGAAAACGACTTTTACACCAAGAATTCAAAAAAATACCTTTTTAATGATATCAATTTAATTACCGTGCACGTTTTTCGTGTATTTTGATACTCTTTAAGCCATTCTTTCTCATGATTTTTTAAAAAAAATTTATTTTTGAAATGAAATTTAAAACATTTATACTCTTCCGTGAAATATTAAATCATGCATTTTTTCTTCCATTAATGAGAATTCCATTAGAAAGATTCTGTTTAATAGCTGTATAAGAAGAAAGACACGTGACTGTACTGAAAAAGTCAGAGGAGAGATGAACCAGATAATTGCGGTTTCCAATAGCATTACAATGCCGTAATATTGGTTTCCATCAGAAAGTTCCATACACACAATGAATAGAATATGAGCGACGCTACTGAATCAACATAGCTTTAAATTTTATGACAAACTGATGTTTAAAAATAGTTTGTTGAAAGACTGATGAACATGAATTTATGTACAAGAATTTTAACAATTTTTACTCCCAAATGACCAAATGATCACCATAGGTGGCTAGTATGATAATAACACAAGAATCAGCAACATTTTGGAATCCTTTGAAAGAAAATATATTCGCAGCTTCAATTTAGAATCCTTTGAAAGAAAATATATTCATTTATACAACTGAAATACGTTTGATTTAAGATTTCGAAAGTTTTTTGAAAAGCAAAGACTTTTAGAATCTGTACAACGATTCACTTCAGGTTTAAAAATGAGTTGTCTCCAAAGGGAAGGGAAGGAAAGGAAAGAAAACGTTTGGACTCGAAAACATGTTGCTTCTAAAAAAAATTGCTGTCGAAAATTATAAATTTTGGGATACGAATTGTTATTTCCTTCGCAGCAGCTGCCTTTATTAGTTTTCTGTTTATTACTTCCATTGAGAATATAGAACATGGCTAGAGCTGATAGCAAATAATAAAAAAAGTTTACTCCAAGCCATTTAGAGACACAATTAGGAATCCTTCCATTCCAAATGTGTATAAAATTCGGAACGGAAGGATTCCTAAGCAGTTCACATCTTACAGAGACACACGTACACTTAAAATACATTTTCCTCAGATACTTCAACACAGCGACATATTTTAACCTTAGCCTCTGGCAGTGGTAAGAAACGCAAAGAACTGCACTCGTCTAGTTCATTCCGTATGTGAATTATCAAGCTGCACGTCAGAAGGAGCACGGAAACGCGGATTCCACGAAAGCAGTACATGTACGCATATCTACGGTACAAGTAAAACATACAGACAATACAAGCACAATGCACAAGCGGTACAAGCTTGACGCACATTCAAGCGAAAATGAAGCAAGTTTCAATGAAGAATAACTCTAGGACTCGACGAATATCTCTCTTGACTTTTAGCAAAACATTTAATGGGTGGAGCAACATGAATGCGTGTTGAAATCTGGGCTTGCCTTTTTCTTGTTAATCAGAGCTGTTGTGACTAATCAGCGGCCAAAAGTCCTTTTCCCTGTTACCCGGCTGTCATCTGATATACAAAAACGTTTGCTTGTTTGTTTGTTTGTTAGTATTTTATGCGCTGCTGTACCGTTCTTCCGATGACGATAAAACTTTACCACCTTTTTGCTTGCACTTCCGCGAAGTTTAAGGACGTAGTACAATTATTATATCTAATATATAAAAATGATTTTTTGTTCGTATTTTATACGCTGCCGTACCATTCTTCCTATTGCGATAAAACTTTGCCAAACTATTGCTTTGAACCTAGAAAATGGGTGTCTTACACGTGTCCAACTGTAGATTGGATGCTCAAGAGTCGGACAGCCAAAAAATTTATTTGTTTTTGCAAAAGACGGGGAAAAAATATATCGTCTGCCCTGAAGTATATTGGAAAAATAAAGCCCAAAAAAAAAATTAGAATAAATATTACTTTATTCATTGTATTCAATTATTCATTGTCGGCAAGAAAATAAATATTAATTTTATGCTGAATTAGAAGATTTTTAATTGAATAATTCTTTGATATATTACATAAATTATAAAAAAAATCATATTGTACACATAAGAGATTCAATGCCGATTGATTCTATTTTCTGTAATACTCAAAAAAAAGTTTGGTTTCAGCCAAAATGTTCTTGTTTTAATTGTAGTTTAATTTTTCTATTTTAATTTAAAAAAATTAAGAAAATTAAAGCAGAAAATTAGAGAGATGATGTTATAAAATCAACAGAACAGTGTAAGGTTTCTTTCATCGAATAAGCTATTTGAACTATCAAAATTTGAAATTTAAAAATATTTTGTTGAAGAAGCTATTAGGAAACCAAAATATTTCATTAGAAATTTTAGTAAACAATAATCCTTTCGAATCAGCAGGTCGTCAAAGGTAGCTAATTAAAATTAAAATATAGAACATAACGCGGAATTTATTAGCAATAAAAAGCTGTCTCGTGATGTAACAATGTGAGGACACACTATTCGATTTATTAATTAGTTAATTTTACAGTTTTTTTACCGATGGAATAAATTTTTGAAATCGCATAAGCGGCGGAGATTTTCAGAATCTGTACCAAAAGGATATAAAGCGCCGCATTTTTGAACCTTTCCTATATTATAACCACATTTCATAAAGTGCTAAATTCGTCTTCAATTTCAGAAGTAACAACGCCGGCTGTTCCAACCGATACGTGTGGCGCAAATGAGGAATATAAGAATTGTGGCACTGCATGCCCATCCACTTGCGCGAATATAGGAATGGATCGAATATGCACATTGGAATGTGTACCCGGATGTTTCTGTAAGAAGGGATTTGTTAGAAACGACCAGGGCCAATGCGTCGAGCCCGATGATTGTCCCCAAAGTGAGAAATAAATGTTAATCATGTTTAATTTGGATTTAATACTATTTGTTTTTAGTTAATTGATTTCGATAGAAAAATTATACTCATTTACCAATTCCTATAAACCCTAAACAAGAAGTCTTGTAATTCTTGCTATAAAAATAAATATAGGGTGGCCATAAAATAACTTTCAAAGTTTGATAGCATCTGCAGTTTAAACGAATGAGCGAAATGGAACTACATTTCATATACAGACTGTGAAAGGCACGGAAACATGAATTCCGCAGGAAAAAAAAAAAAAAAATTGGTATCAAAATTTGCCGATAGGGGAAATATTGGCGCTGTGGAAGTACAGTTACGAATGAATTCATGAAACTCACAGAAAATAACCTTTTATTCATCAGCATTTGTGTTCTTTTTACGCCGTGAAGCATTTTCAATATGCTGGCCTTCCCTGTGTACAACGTATTGTATACGATGTATGACGTTCCCCGCTGCTGCGTGTAAACTATCAGTTTCTATGTTCATACCAGCCCGTCTTATGTTCTGTTTCGAGATACGCAGATTTGTTTAAGAGCAGCCACGGCATGACACTGTCTCGTGTGGAACAGTTTTACCAGTAAAACATGCTGGGGTAAGGTAGGGTCCTATTAAGCATACATCAACAGTCAATCACAAACAACAGTTAAGTGCACATCAATAGTCAATAATAAACTGCTAAGAGGTCATTTGCTCTTCTCTTTTTACAAGGAATGCTTGGCTCTACTGTCACGCACGCAGTAGGAATTTTACATAATCCATCTGGATATGCAAATTTCCTCGTTCGTGCGTGATAGAAGCGACACTATTTCTCCTATCAGCAAGTTTTGGTACTAATTTCTTTTTTCTGCCGAAATCATCTTCCCGTGCCTCCCACAGTCTGCGCATGAAATGGGTTTTCCTCAAGTTCTTTGGCTTTAGCCGTAGATGCCGCCAAATAGGGAAAATTATTTTATGGCCACCTTGTATATTAAGATCGTGATGTCAAATACGTTCTCCAATATGAAATAGAATCAACAGAACATTGTAAAGAATTGTATAAAACCGTTCTGATTCTGGTAATAATGCAGTGGCACCCGGCTGAACGAACATAATTCGTTCCAGAATCTTACTGGAGCACTCGTTAAGCGAGACAATTCTTCCCAAAGGATTGGTGTGAGATGAGATGATACGTTTCATTTTGAAAAAGAAATTCTCAAAAACAATTTATAATGATACGATTTTGTTATTTATAATAAATCACATTATGAATAATCACTTTTTTAAGAAGAAAATTATCTAAAGACATTTGTTATTCTTTAAAAATTGGCGAAAATGAGACGTTAAATAAATTCGTTGCGCGTATCATGATGCTTTTCAACATGCGATGCAACAGTTTTCCGTACTTTCAGCGCCTCTCTTATTTCACCTGGAAGGTTAAAGTTAAACTAAAGCAGCTACATCCTCCTCTGCTGAGGAAATCTGCTCCCCACCTTCTTGCCGTGACTCAGAATGCAGCCACTATGCTTGTGTTTGCGTTGACATGTCATTGAAATACTCTCTCAAATCGAAATGCGAACGAACTATGAGGCTTTTTTTTGTTGTTCTTTTTTGAGAATTGAGTTAATTTTATATTCTACAATCCCTCTTTTAATTAAAAAAAAGAGCATCAGGCACAGACTGATAACTGCAATATAAACAAGATTTTGCAGATGGTGCCATGATGCTGCTTCGTCACTCATTTTGTGAAACAACTCCCATTCTTAACTTTTTGCAATTTGTTTTTCGTGCACTGAGAATCCCTTATTGTTTCATTAATTAAAATCTACATCACTACGTATGATCTGAGTTAAGAATATGTTAAATGTGGTTTCCTCTGAAAAGTACCAAGATCAAAAATTCAATTATACAAATCTGAAGCATATCTTCAGAATTATAATTGTATCTTTTGTAATAAGTATGCCAAGGGCACAGATTCGAAACGTTTTTGTTAAATACATCAAATCCATGCATGTACAAAGTTTTTATTTTAATCTTTTGTTTGGTTTTTTAAACACAAGTATTAATGAATTATATTCATATAGTGTGATGGTTACATGTTACAAGATGGAACAATTTGTCAGCAAATCAATAGGGCATCCTTTCAAGAAAGCAAGATTAAGAAGGGTGTGAGGAGTAGAGGTTTTCCTGCTGTGTGGCTATTTATCATACAAGGTTCTCATCCACAGCAGATTATTAGTATTTGGCCCCACATATGATTATTTCTCTTCAAATGCTTTTCTGTGTTGTGAAAAATAACAGATACTTTTGAAATTAGAATTTGTACGATGAAATTCATTTTTTTCCTTGTATGAGAAGTCTGCTAACGACAATATTTTTTTTTTCGGTTTTTTGCATACCGATAGCTGAGGTGCGTTTCTTTTAATACTCGAACTGTGTTAATTGTGATTAATTGTGTCGATTTTAGTGTGAATTAACGATAACTTTTTTTTAAATATTACTCACTATCTAGATTTTATTCATATTTTGTAGTAGCGATAAGATGTTTATATAAGATGTTATATAGCGATAAGCAGAGCCTGACTAAGGCAGGGGCCTCCAAATCGGTCTGGAAATTCTCTATTCTTTAAGTGCATTGGACTTTTCTATGGTATTTTTCGTTAATTAATTCAAATTGCTAAAAAAGTTTTTACATTTTCTAATTATAAATTTAAATAGCATTTTGGTCAAATTTTGGCTATTTAAATGTGCTATATCGTTTTGATTATGGACATAGAATTGTCAAAAAAATCAATAAAATGGACAGAACGATATTTCGTCTGACCATTGGAGGGCAGGGGGACTTTATAGATATTTTAGGTACTAGTGAATTTTCTTATTATATATCTATAATGAGGTGAAAAATTTAAATACCATCATAAACTTCAGTTCTTCATTACTGAAGTAGTGACGCAGAGGAAGGCTTCCAAAGAAGTTTTTACCCCGGGCCCCAATTAAGCTAAGTCGGGCCTTGATATTAAGACCCCTCCCCTTCTCTCACTAAATAAATTATAATTCAGCCATTTAAAAATAAAGATTTTTTTTTCCAGGAACATGTGGAGAAGATGAAGAATACAAGGACTGTGGCAGTGCTTGTCCCCCTACATGCTCTAACCTCGGTAAGAATCAAGTGTGCACCGATCAATGCGTCCAGGGATGTTTTTGCAAAGAAGGACTCGTCAAAAACGACAAGGGAGAATGTGTCGAACCCGAAGAATGCCCGGAAAGTAAGAAGTGAATTTTTATATTTTACCTAGACATATACGAGAACAAAATTTCATCAAATAAAAATTTCTGTATTGAACCAATTTGGCTTCGGTAGAGATGGATAACAAAAAAGTTTCAAAATAAATTTCTCACCATATCGATCTATTGAAAGACATTCAAAATACATACTTGATTCTCTTTAGAATGTTGTGAAAGTAAATATTGCTACGGAAAATCTGCCCGATGCATATGCGGTGAAAAGTCTAGTAAACTAAGTCATGTGTAGCGGTGTTTTATTTCACAAGAAAGCATAAAATGCAAGTAATGAAACACAACAGAATTTTTATCAAGAAAGGACTTGCAGAAATCAATAATACACCTCAAACATCAGATGGTGAATTGAATAACAGTACTGAACAAAATCGCTCAGATAACAGCTAAAAACTGTCATCCTCTATTTACATTCAGAGGAGAGAATTCACTGGACTTGCTCCTTTAATTCCCTGTGGCTTTCATAGTTTTCATAGTTTAGACTAGCACTTGTCACTTCGAGTCAGCGAAATCTTCAATTAAAGTGAAATATTTCGAATTTATTTTTATTATTAATTTTAATGCATTCACATATCAAAATATTTGGCTATACAATTTCGCTATCTTCCTCTTAATTATAGAAATGGAATAGCATGCTTTCTGCTGACCTCTCACAAATCAGAAAAGAGTATTTAAATTATTTAATTAAGGTTGTTCTTTGATATCATCATTCAAGTCGCTTGGAGTACTTATAGCACTTTAAGATATATCAAAAAAGGAATATATCATTGCTGGCATAACAGTACTTGCTGAGAATTTATAGGATATATAGATTACTTATCGTTGAGAATTTATAGGTAAATTCCCAGGGCTGTTAGAGGGAGGGGGATTTTAAAATCTATGCGGCGTACATTGCTTTGTTGAATAGATGGAGAAGCCACGATATTCAATAGGGGAACATGCCTTAAAACCTGTGGCCTAAATAATCGATTGGCCACATAGTATATATTTGCGGAAAAGTTAATGTGGTTAGGTTTGAATTCTTTATAGCATTGAAAAATAAAGTCGATTATACTTCGCCAAAACGTAATGTAAACGTGTAAATCGCCTAATAGATAAATAAATAAAATGTACATGTGAAACAAATGTGTCTCATATAAAATTTATATGCTGAGGTTGGATGAATCACATATGCTTTAAATAATTGCATGCGAAATGAGTGTGTTGTTTTCCATAGCCTAGCAGTTCCAAACAATACTTTATATTGTGGCAATTAATGTGTTAAAATCATATTAGTGTAAAAGTATAATAAATATGTAGTGAAGCGGTTGATGTGAAAAGGTACTTTAAGTTCTAGGGTACCTTTTAAAACGGTACTAATATAAAAGTACTAATAAACTAAATGAATGGTTAAAATTTAATACATTCTAAAATGCAAAAAGATAAACATGTAAATTCTTATCATATAAAATGAATAATGAAATTCTTGGTTTTCGGAAGACCTGAAAACGCTGGGCATTGAAATTCGAGCATTTTGAAAAAATAGGGCAGATACACATGCGGCATTTGCAATTTGAGTACGTTAGTGGCTCCAACAACAAATTAAGATGAATGCAGTTAGTATGTTCACCACTAACGTACTCGTAACGTAAATTGTGACTGCTTTTCTATTCATTCACAATGACTCAAAAACATATTGAGCTAGACTAATGGAATTTAGAATGTGATCTTTATATTAAATTTGTAGATTGAGTATTGAATTCATTTTGAGTTAGATCTATTCAAGAAAGTCTGTCTGGCTGTCAGAATACAAAGAACATGATAATTAAGAGAGCTAGATAAATAAAATTTGAGACATAAATTTAATATATAAAATGTAAATCCTAATCAAATTAAAAACCAAATACTTGAAGGCGCTAAACATATGTTGGTTTCTACTTTCGCATTCATGTAAACGGTATTCATTGAAAAACACAATGACCTCAATAAATGAAATTTAATATGCGATCTTGGGTTTTCAATCAGAGCTCTGTGTAAAATTTCGGTTTCAGTCGCTCAAAAAAGAGTGTCCAAAATACATACACAGCTTTCTTCATCATATTATGAAACATGGAACGCGCAATTAAGGAACTCTAGAAATAAAAAGTTAAACACTTGTGACGTTCACAATCTTGCTCAAATCCCACCATTTTATGTGGGGGGGGGATAACGCCGTTACTAGAAAGCATACCAGAAAATTTTGGGGAAATTATCCCCACAGGTTTAAGTCATGTACAGGAAGAGTAATATTGATTGGCATAATCTCCATTTGATACATTTAGTTACTCTGGAATCAATTACTGAATGGTTAAGGATGGTTTGTTTGAAATGACAAACGATTCCATAAAATGCCAAGTATTTATCCATTTAAAGTGCGTAAATACATGACACCGCAGCATTTAAATTCGCTTATGAGAGAATTTATATTTTAGAAAGCCCTGAGGAATGTGGCGAAAACGAGAAATACTACGATTGTGCCCCGAGCTGCGGGGGTACGTGCGATACATACAATAAGACTGCTGTCATCTTGTGCCTGCCGTGTGGCCCTGGGTGTTGGTGCAACGAAGGTCTGGTCAAAAACAGAAAAGGCAAGTGCGTTCCGCCAGAGCAGTGCGATGTTCCCAAAGGTGAGTTCCTAATTTTTTATCAATGCAATATGCCTTTATTACTTAGAACGTGCGTTTACATTTTAGGAGCTACTTTAGAATTGATAATAATATAAATGAAAGTCATTGTAACTATGCATGCATGTAGAGTGTATCGATGTTGCACTGATCTTTCTAAACGACCCATTCCTTTCAATCAACATTTATTATTTAAAATAAGAATACTTTCTACTTTTCAAAATGTAAAAGTTAGTTAAATATTCATTTAACTACAAGTAAATGGAAAGCTTGCTGTTTTTTCAATGTAAACACACATGTCTTTTACAAACTGTAAAACCAACTATGAAATCAAACTATCAAATGGTGTAGTTCTCCTAAAAAGCCTATGCACAGAGATTTTACCCACAAGGGATTTTAGATTTTAACTATGGCAGCATAGTGTTTCTGGCATTCTTAGTGATGTGAAGGGGCTCTTTAGAGTAGATTTTAATCAGATGGTTAGCAAATGGAACGTAAATCAAATATTAAACGATTTCATTGTGAGAAAGGCTTCACCGGATGCTATAATAAAAAAAATGTGATCTGATGGAAATTAGAACATTTTGGTGAAATATTTGAAGGAAATTAGATAGCTTTTAAAATATAAAGCCAGTAACATTTTGGTGCACATCTGAATCATTATTTACAAGAATTGACGCATTTCACGGCAATACATCGCAATGAAATGTTTCTGTTTAAGGACCCAACAAGTTGTGCGGCGTGAATGAGATCTACTACGACACATGCGCCCCGAGCTGCAAGGGAACATGCGACACTCAGGACCAGGACATTGAGTGTCCGGAGTGCATTCCAGGCTGCTGGTGCAAGAAAGGGTACTTGAAAAATCGGTACGGGAAATGCGTACCCAAACGCAAGTGCAACATGAAGCGAAAAAGTAAGCACCGCCACTGGTTTAACAAATATTCATAGACTGTTCTGTGAAAAATGGAAGGGGAAAGTTTATACCACGTTATAAAGCAATATAATATTTGGCATTCATTTTTTGTTGAAGAGTTACAAATTAGACAGACAATATAACTTAAAGCAAATAGTACTGAAATGTAACAAATCACGCTTTTCGAATTTCTTTCTGCCCACCTGTCGTCTTATGGGCTTGGCTATGGAAGGTTAAAGGCATTGGCTATTTAAAAGATTGAGGGTATTATTAAGTGTTGTAGATCAATGCAGGTTTAACAGCGAGTTGTCCGCTATATTGGAGCTAGAAACTTTGACTTGGAGGACTGGAACGGAAAAGAAATACAGACCAGTTTCCTAGGACAGCTCTTTAAGAAGAGATCTTTATACTTTAGTCAGATTTCATTCTTTTACCATGAAGTACTGATTGCTAAATCTTGCTAATTATGCTAAATCTAATTGAATTAGAATCCTCAGTACCATTTTTAAAAATAATAAATGCATCCTTAAAAATTTTGTGAAATATTATTTAAATATTATAGAGTCACTTTGAATTATTATTTTTAAGCTAGTGCTTGAAATGAATGATTTGTATTTTATTAAATAGTTTCTAAATCATCATTGAATGATTTTTTTTTATTTTTTGATATGCGATTTAAAATGCGAAAATATGTAATCGTAAACAAATTTGATCTCAATTTTGACGAATCTCTACGTTTCAAACCTCCCTGCTTTCGAAAAACTGATTTTTGGAATTATATCTGTCTGGGAGGGCGATAAGTCATAAACTCTCTAAACTAGACAGATGAAAAGTAGCTTTACATCTAATTTGTAGATTTTTATCAAACTTTTAATGAAATCTAAGCTTAGGAAATTTATCATATCCAGTTTCAAGAGGACACGATACGCAAAAAGTTAGATAAACAAAATTTGACACACAGATTTACAATGCTTAACTCAGATCGTTATCAAATTTTGAACCAAATCCATCCAAGGGGAGACCGTCTGTTCGGTCGCATACATGTAAACACTGTAACTTGAAAATGCGATGTCTTGGATAAAATTTGGTACGTGAGCTCCAATGGTAATTTTCTGTGTCAAATTTTAGTTTTAATTGGCAGTTAAAAATATGCCCAAAATGCGTACAACAAAGAAGAAAAGTTTATTTCCTGGATCCTTAAAATAAAAATATAAATCCAATGGTGCCCACAGTCTTGCTCAATGTACTTTTTTACTTGCTCGTGTACTTAGTATAGAAAAAGGATAGTAATCGTCAAAAAATTCGAACTCGAGATTTTGGCAAATGCCATTTGTTAGACCCCCCGGAGTTCGAAAAACATGTTTTTAGAAAATGTCCGTTTACCTGTCTCTCTGTGACAAAAATAACTCAAACATGTTTTGAGATAAACTGTTTAATTTGAAGATTTTTATGAAATCTTATTATTTCTTTCCAAATTTGAAGATTTCTATGAAACTTTGAATAAAATCTTTTTAGAGGAAGTCCATCTGTTCGACTGTTTGAAAATAAATTAAAAACATAATTACAAAGTGAAGAGATATAAAATTCGGTGCACAGGTTTACATCCATCTAACACCTGTCAAATTTTGAGACAAATCCAACAAAAATGAACTTTCTGTCGCTCTGTATGCTCAGAAATATGAAAATGCAATAATTCGAAAAGGCAGTGACTTAAATATATCAAATTTGGTATGGAATTTTGTAAATACAAGTGCAGTTTTGTTTCCAATTTTTGTTTCAATCGTTTGAGAAAAACGTGTCTAAAGCAAACATTTGATTTTGGTGTACAGTTAACGCATGCTAGGAATTAGTTGCTAAATAATTCGCTAAGAGGACCCTGTAGATTAAGCAAAAAGGCTAAATTCATGCAAAAAGTTGATATTTCGTAATTATTGTACACCAATGCTATGTAAGGCGTTCTCCAGTCTGACAAGTTTATTAGAGAATATACGAGAAAGTTTTGTTCAGACCCTTCCCCCTGGTTTTCCTACCTCAAAATAGTCGGTTGTTCGAAATAAAAGATTCTTCTTTAAATGTAGTAGCATTTTGCTCAAACATAAAAACAGCAAAGAAAAAATGGTAAAAAAAAAAAAAAACTATTGCTCATGTTACATTCTATGTTAGGGGACAAGACCGGCACATTGGTGACTGCTCCAATGAAAACTAATGTCCCTCTGACTGACTGTAAAAAGTATGGAAGAACTAATCCTTTATTTTAAAGTACGTGGGGCATTGAGACAGAAAGAAAGCTTCACAACTTTAAGTATCATTTAAGCTTTGACCTCCTGCAACAAACAGAAAAGCGAATACGCTGTTCACTAGACTAACAGCGGATCGCACTAAATACAACCATTACCTCCTGTTAATAGGAGAACAGACACCAAATGTACTTGCAGTGCAAATGCATTATGTCAGTTCGTCATATAATGTATCAAAATCTTGAATTGTAACTTCCTAAATTTTTTTTAAAACTCATTCCGTTGCTTAAGCTAGTTTAATTGGAGAAACTCCACACTTCCACCTTTTTACATTTTTGAAAATCGGTTTCTATCCATATATTAAGGAATTGAATATCCATTTATCTTGTGTGCATATAAATTTTACACTATCATTTTCAGTCAGATTGTCATATCATGGTCAAATTTATGACTCTACGCCATTAAAATCTAAACAAACATACATGCGCTTAATGTTAAAACATTCAACGTTGGTGATCTCACTTGTTTGGGATGAACAGAGATATGCATTCAATTTCGTCTTTATTTTTTGACAGAATAGATATTGTATTGTTCCAAAGCAAACCTTCAGAATTTAATTTTTAGAACGTGTTTTTTTAATGAAATGGAACATGTTTTTTTAATGAATGGACATGAAGGAAAATGCCGTGTGATGACGGATACAGGCATTTAAACAACGTAAAATATAAGGCTTTATGCATCGATTTTTAGGAATTGCTGAAACTTTCTCAAAGTTGTTAATGTTGATTGTGATGTTTAATTTAATGGCAAGATAACTGCTTGATTATAATATTTATTTCCTTTTTCTATAGTTATGACTTGATTGGAATTACATATTCCATAATTACTTAATCTGTACGACGATTTTCTCCTCAATAATAAAAAAACTTTGAGATTTCTTCTTTTCTTTCACATTTTTCTTTTAGAAGGAAATAAAAAAAATTTCCATTAACTAAAGCGATAACATTTTTATTTCCGCATGACTCACTTGTGAATCACGCTTTCCATTTAATTAGTTCATATCTATATTCTAGTTTGATGGCTCCTTCTCAGCTACAGTTAAGGAATATGTGATCTAATTCGGTGGAGGATCGGAATCACAAGCATAGTAGAAAATATATTAAAGCGCAATTTTGATAGAAAGATTAGATAGAGAAGATAATAGAATAGTTTCAGTTATAAAATTCTCTATAATTTTTGCTCTGTATATTTGAGTTGCTAGTTTTATTATATCATCCATGTTGGCCTATTTTTATTCAAACATCGATTGTCGAATTTCTTATCAGATCTATACAGCCGGGAAAATTCAACAATTTACTACCTAAGATTACACAGGAAGAAAGAATCCTTAGAAGTTTCTTAATAATTGCTAAATAGTGATTCATAAGCTACATGTATCAAAATTAGACGATATCAAAAATAAATTTGATGAGGAAACTAACAAATTTTCGTACTAGAACTTCAAAATGAAACTTTAAGAATTTCGAAGCAAAAATAATCAGAATAAACCCTTAAAATTTACCAAATAACTGTGTTATATTCAATTTACTTTTTAGTGCTTCGTTAATTTCTGTTTTTTCAAGTCCATGCAAGATCTGAGCTACGAGTTTGGCCTCGACCTACTGAAAGGAATCGCAAAAAATGTTTAAGAATTCTTTCTTTAGAATGCATGACAAATGAAACTGGCGCGCTTCTGTTTTTGCAGTTCCCACTTGTCCGAAGGATCAGCAGTACTACGACTGCATCCCGTCGTGCAAACGAACGTGCATGACGTACAATTCCACCAGCGCGTTCTGTCCCAAAGAATGCATCAAGGGCTGCTTCTGCAAGGATGGATTGGTCATGAACAAGAATGGGGAGTGTGTACCGCCTGCAGAGTGCCCCCTCAGTGAGTAGCACGCATTTTCTGTTCGTGAAATACTTCCAGGCAGTCTCCAGATTTGTTCATCTTCCTCATTTCTGGTTCCAAATGAGGAACTGATCTAATGTTTTACTTTTCTTAATTTCTTGTACTCAGTTCAAAAGTGCAGTGGCACAGACTGGAGAATAAGGATTTTAAAACAGTGTTATTTTTAATAAACGGAATCCTAATTCAAAAGCTAAATTTGGCACGGGGTTCTTGAAAAAGGTTATGGCACTGCCATTAGGATGCCATGCTTCTTTAAAAAAATGGCAGCTTTTTGTAATCTCCTTCTTTCTACTTTCTCGTTTAAGAAATGTACAAATAAAAAAGTAGTATAATCTTCAAGAAATTCAATCGGTCCAGTTCAAATTATTTTACAATTCTCTCTATTCTAGCTTTCTGTCTCTTTCATTTGTTTTAGTGCTAAGGAATCCACATATTTTACATCTTTTCGAACCCGAAATAAATATTTTTCTGTCAATCCGTCTATGAATACGATAACTAGAAAAAGGGGCAAGATAGATGCACAAAATGTCGACATATAATCTACATATTATAGTTCTATATCTATATCGAATTTCTCATGCCATCTGTCTATAGGAAACATGTCGTCCGCCTAAGGGCATTTAGAAAAATGACTGAAAAACCCCAATATGTCAAATAAATAAAATTTGCCTTATAGCTTTATCAACAAAATTGTGGGATGTATAAAATTTCAGATAACATCCATCAATGATTTGATTGTCTGTTTGTTTATGTATTCTTGGGTTTGAGAACTCGGTACTTCAAAATTATAATAATATAAATTGTTGACTATTGATTTTTTTCTTGTAATCTTGTCATCAAAATCGTATGTATGTAAATTGTTGTAATCATTCTGTCAAAGAAAAGAGATCCAAAATTTAAACTCGATTTTTTTTTTTTCATTTTGCTACGAATCAAAATAAAACACGTTATTGTAAATGTATATAAGAAAATCGAGAGAAGGGACCTAGATTTCGAATAATTCTTCGGGTTTGATTTGTAATGAAACAATTTATCAATTGCATTGCCAATACCCTAATTATTCCCTTTATTTATAATAAACTCAGATAATTTTTTATCCAGATTTTCTTTTGTTATATTTTCTTCTGAGTTCGCAATTCAAATAAAAATTCTTTAAATCCCTGAATATATTGTATATGAATGCAGTTTAAACGAATCATATTTACATTAATAGCTAACTTTATGAAATTTTGTGTCACTTCTAATAAAGAATTCAAGTTATGAATTCTGTCACTATTATACCAAATCAGATGCACATTCATCATGTGGAATTTCGATTTAACAACTGGAATCACTACCGATGCATGATATATAGTGTTACAACATACAACAACCATATATCACAATTTGAGAGCAAATGTTGCTAACTTTACCAAATATTTTGCATAATAAAATGATTCAGCAAATCTGACCTATCCATTTCGAAATAAACATGACAGTATGATTAATCGAAAGTTACAATTATGGGTGACGTTTGAAAGATTTATTTTAAAGCATAAGTTGATTCTCGTAAGAAAACAAGCACGTAATTTAAATAAATAATTCTTTGTAAGAGTTTGAAACGTCATTCCTCCATTTTTAAATGAAATAATCTGGCTCTGCTTTAAAATTTTATCTTTATAAAACTAGATCAATGGACCTTACCGTAATCTCTGGATAAAACAACTTCCTTTGTATATATAAAAATTAATGAAATTTATGAAATGCAGTTTGCAATCTGGCGTCAAATTTACAGTTTTCGAAAATGGCAAAAGTCAAATCTGATTTCCTCCCATTGTTCTTTCTGTAGCTTGTCCGTTGAACCAAAAATACTACGAGTGTATGCCTGACTGCCAGAACCGGTGCAATCCTCCAGATGCTTGTGCAGCTGTCTGCAAATCCGGATGCTTCTGCAAGGAAGGGCTGGTCATGAGAGAAGATGAAAAGTGCGTCCGAAAAGAACTCTGCAAGGCGAAGAACAGTGGAAAACCTCAGTGCAGATCGGACGAGGAGTATTATGATTGCTTCCAGAGGTGCAGGAATTCGTGCGCCACTAGGAAAGGAGTATGTCCAGCAGTTTGCGAATCCGGTTGCTTCTGCAAGAAAGGTCTGCTGCTGAGCAGCCAGGGGAAGTGTGTCGAAGCCGATGAATGCGACGGTTGGTGGATAAAGTATTATCATGCTAATTTATGCTTAGTTGCAACTGCACCGTTTTTTAAAACATGTATGCTTTCACTTTTCTTAGATGATGAATCAAAAAGCACAGAAGAGGGATCTAATGGAAGTCCTGGCTCAAAACCGGACAACAAACCAGGAATCGACAAAAGTGAGTCATTGTTTTCTTTATGCTACTGAAATCATTACTTCAGAATAATACTAATGCCATCGCTCATTTTGTTAATTGATAAAAATTCCTGATTGTTTTTATTTAAAAAAAAAAGTTTTTTTTTAAGGTTAACAGGAATACTACTGTTATAAATATGAAAAAAGCCATTCATTTTAATTAAGCTTATTAATAAAATGATGTATTCACATAAAAGCAAATCCTTAGCAATGCAACAAATTATAGAGGATAAGAGAGTACTGCTTTTTTAAATGAATTTCCGTTTATTTCAAAATAATTATCCTTTTGTAGAATTTAAAATTAGAAATATTATCAAGTAACACGCCTTCTTATTTATGAAATTATCCCTTATTTATGAAAGGTGCTTTTTTTATGAAATGATCTTATTTATGAATAATGATGAAGTGTAAGCTTTCTAAAACTTTCAGTACAAACTTTAAGGATGATAAAACACGAATAGATAAATATAAATTATTCTATAATGTCTTGTGTGGTTTAATTGAGGTCACTTCTCAATCCATCGAGAGGTCAGTACAATCACCTGATATTTTGCTTTGATTTTTTAAGTACCATGTAAAGAGTCCCTCTAAAACAACTATCTCGGTGATTTTGATGAGAATCATGTGCTGAAATCTCTTTCGCCAATGTCCGAGGGGTGTTAAGTTCATATAGAGAAACTTGGAATAATATTGGGGATTATATTTTTAGAAATTTCTGTAATTTAAACACAAATATTTTTCTCACATTAAATTGTTGTTTTCTTTCCCTTCTTGATTTCCATCAATCTAAAGTATTTACTTTTGCTTTAATGTTTTATAACTTTACTCACTATCATGCTTTCAAGGGTGATTAGTCGTTGCTATCTATCACGTGTAAGCACAAGTTATATCACACTATAAAATTCGAAACTGAAGTTTCAAAATTTCTTGTTTATCATTTCTAGTTTAATAATGATCGATTATTGTGCTTTTCACTGCGTAGCCGAAACTGGTTTCCTTCCTCTACCTCGTTTCACGCCAAATGAACTGATCTCTTCGAATTTAGAAATCATTTTTCGCATATCATTTGTGTTTAGTGGACCCGATTTTATGGATTTTAATGTCTGAAACTTCCTGATAGCTGTAAGTGGACAGTCATCGCTCTTATAAAAAAGCTTCTAGAGCACAGCGCGATCCTTCATAGTCAGAGTAATGATGAAGCATTCAGGAAAAGAGCTGGTGCTCTACATTTTTATTGCAGCTAATGTCTACAGTGCTCATGTCACGTGTAAGTAATTCGCATATCTCTCGACAATGTGAACCTTGACCGTGCTATCTATAGGCACATTTAGGAGCTATTTTTTTTCTTTCGCCAAACAAAATTCCATTGCCTCACGATTTTTATACTTAAATATCAAGACATTCTGACCAGTAGTTTTAAAATTATCGATTTTTGAAATCGTAACTTTAATTATAATTACCCTATACATAACATTTTTATAAGCACATCTTTTAACAAATTTTATAATGTGTAATTAAATTTGAACCGATTGCTCGCTTGTTGAGGTCTTGTGAGACTTTTTCCTTGAATTATTTTTGAAATAAAACTGTTTTAATCGTTCTTAGTTAGTTGCTTACTCGCTTGAAACAAAAAATTATTTGCAGTTCATTAAATAATAATAATAATAATAATAATTTCAAAACAAAAAAATATTTTTGTGCGTTTAAAATGAATCAAAAGAGAAGCATGAGATTAAATACAAAACCTCATTTATATAAAAATGACAAAATGCATGATTTCCAGAATGCGATGGCATGAACGAGGAGGTGGTGCCCTGTGCCAAACCCAAGACTTGCAACACATGCCTCATCCGAGGCAATTGTAAGTTGAAAAGGTGCGAAGCTGGCTGCGATTGCAAAAGTGGCTACTACAGGGACGACAGCGGGACGTGCATTCCCCAGGACCAATGTCCTGGAGCAACACCTCGTAAGTACTGGCATTGAGAATTTACCACCTACGAACCATTTTTGGCAATCAGCTGCTTTATGTTGGTTGGTTGATAATATTGGTTGTATTTATATTCAACTAAATATCTAATTCGTAACTTTATGCCCATGACTCTTTTAACAGTTTTTCAAAGAAATAATTTAAAAAGTATATTAATGAGTATTTAAAAAACAAGTAAAATGAAGAAATTAAATTATAATGAATAAATGTTCCTCTTCAAGTCAGGTGGCTCCTTCCGAGTTCTTCAAAATGTTAACAATAAAGAACGCTAATAATAAAGGAAAAGGAATGTATATGGAGAATCGTTGTGCAGCTTCTAGAGCTACCACATTTGACACAAATGGTCTTTAGAGGGTAGGACTATTTGGAGAAATTGCTTCTAGAAAATTTTAAATAACTAAAAAATAATTTTTATGCAATTTGGGTGAATACGCCTGAGGATATGAACTGCATAAAATTAATTTTTATAAAGTTTTCAATTCAATTTTTAACAATATTGTTTGAATAATTTCTAACAATATTTTGCATTATTGCAAAGAAATTAAATCCGTTTTCACTAAATATTTAATTTTGTTATTTTTTTCCATTATTGAAAGCTGAAGTAGAAAGTTTCAAACTATTATCTGAATTGTTTACATGAGGAACTATAAAATGAATTAACAATACCGCTAAAGACTGCTTAAAGCTAGAAAATGGTTACTTTTCAATGTCGCCGAGACATTATAGGGATGTTCATGTGTACTATAAACAAGAAAGATATTAGGTTATTAAAATTTGCCTATCGCAATTTCAAGCTTAAATATATTTTAGTATGAATCTCAGGAAATATTAAGTTATGCATAACGTATTTAATTGAAACTTAGCACAACATATTTTTTTAGAGAACTAGCTGATCGGCGACTGTTTAGGAATGTGACGAAACTTTAGAAAAATGTAACATATTTTTATGAAATTTAAATAACAGTTAAGCTTTAAAATGTCCCTAAAACCAATTGCAGTCATTTGTATAAAATAAGATTCGAAATAAATTTGAAACATATGTTTCTTACATTTTTTTTGGCTACGGAAATCGTCTACTGGGTGTACGGAGAAACAAGCGCAGCATGCTGAATTACTGAAAATTATACTTTATTCCAGGAATATTTTAAAATTAGGGAATGCAGGTATTAAATACAACTAAAATGTATTTTTGTAATGAATAGCACTTGCAGACAGTAGTAACACTAGCAGGGAATAAATCGCTAAATAGGAAAATTAATAATCCTTAACTCGCTCTGCAATCATCACTCCAAAGAGAGAATTAATTCTGTCTCCTACAAGATGTGACCATGCTTAGAATTATCCAGAAGAATCACATAATCTCGATTCTTAAGAGAAACGGAGTCAAAAATCTTGAAATATCCAGAACTTTCGTTTTGGTTGCCAAATGGACAGAAGTCATTCGGCATCCATTGAGAATCACTGTAGATCTCTCTCTCTCTCTCTCTCTCTCTCTCTCTCTCTCTTTTGGAATAAGTTTAACATGACATGTTGGCTATATTACAGATTCGTTACAACGTTTTTTCTTCCCTGTATAGAATGTAGCGGCGAGAATGAAGAAATAGTGTCTTGCGCGAAACCGAAATGGTGCAATACGTGCGGCATCCGGGGCAATTGCAAGTTGAAAGAATGCGAATCTGGTTGCGACTGCAAGAGTGGCTATTACAGGGACGACAACGGAGTGTGTATTCCTCAAGATAAATGTCCCGGAGACACACCTCGTAAGTACTGGCATTGAGAATTTATCCCCTACGAATCATTTTTGGCGATCATCAGGCTTGCCAGGAATATTTTTTGCTTTTAATTCTCTTTTAGTAACTTCATGCTCATGAATTTTTTAACAAACATTTTTTCAAAAAAATAGTTTCAAGTTATATGTGAAGAAAAAGTAAAACGAAGGAATTAAATTATATTGAATAAAAGTCCCTTTTGAGTTCTTCTAAATGTTAACAATAATGGAAGATAATAATGAAGGAAATTGAATGTGTGTGGGTAAGCACTCTACAGGCTAGACCGTTGGATCTCGAGCTATCAAATTTAACACTAGAGGGTAGGACTGGTTGGATCGACTGCTTCTAGAAACTTTAAGTTAAAATAAGTTGATTCTATGCAGTTTTTGATGATAACTTCTGATGATATAATTTCACATAATTAGTTTTTAGACAGTTTGGTAGTTAAATTTTTAATGATGTTGTTACGATAATTGTGAACAATATTTTTCATTATTGCTAGGAAATTCAACCCTTTCTTCCATATATTTAATTTCGTGATTTTCTTCAATCACTGAAAGCTGAAGCAGAAAGTTTCAGACTATCATCTGAATTGTTTGCATTAGGAACAATAAAGTGAATTTACATTACCACGAAAGACTGCAAGTAGCTAGAAAATAATTGCTTTTCAATGTCGCGAAAACATTATAGAGATATTCTTGTGCGCTATAAAAAGGACAAATATTCGTTTAATAAAATTTTTCTATCCAAATTTCAGTCTTAAATAAATTTTATTAGGAATCTAAGGAAAATTAAGTTTTGCACAGGGTAATTAGTTGAAAATAAGCACAACTAATATTTGTAGCAAATTAACTGAACGACAACTCTAAAATGCATTCTTATGAAATTTAAATAACATTTAAGCTTTAAAAATGCCTCAAAAGAAATTACAACCATTTGAATAAAATAAAAGAAACCTGTATGTACATATAGTTGAAAAAGTAAGTTTGCTTGATATTTATGTAGCTGTGCATTCTTAACAGATCCGAAATAAATTTGCCTTTCTTAACACTCAGGAAAGATTTAAGGCGCTGTTAATTTTTTTTACAATCCCTTGAAAGATATGAAATGAGGGTTGAAATATTAATAACTTTTCCACCACAATTTTTTAACAAATCATTGCATTAAAATATTCTCAAATCATCTTAACATTTAAAAAATGTTTTACGGTGACATAAAGTTTATTGTCGCACATTCTCTTATGGTTTTTATCCATTTCTTCAATGTAAATTTAAGCATAATATCCATCACTTTCTTGTTTTCGACGGAATATTTAACTTCTTCTCACTAAAAAAGATTTTATTTCACTTAATAAATTTATTAGATTTAATGCAAATGGCGAAGATTTAGAGCAGTAATTCATGAATAAATTATTAATTAAACTTAAGGGTTCTAAAAACATTTAAGGGACTGAAAGTAACATTTCGAAAAAGGTTAGATATACTAGAATCAGCCGCTATATATGATCAAAAAGTGGAACTAATATAGAGTGAGCAAAAGAAAAATCCGTAAAAAGTTTAATAATTCATAAAAAGTGAACAAAAATAATGAAAAACGGTATGCAGAGTTAATATCTCCAAGTCAAAGGAATTTCTTGGAGCAGGAAAGAAAAAAAAATCTCATTAAACAGCCGATAGGTGACGCTAGTGTAGTGAAGTCAAAGAAGAGATACAGAAATAACGAACAGAATGCTTCTAAATCGTTTATTCCACAGGACCACCACCGCAGGCCACCATATCGCATTCGACGCGAACGTTTACTTTTGAGCGAGATGCACTTTCTGGCGCAACGTTTATACAAAATAGAGCAAATAGTCATATTGCTACTGCGGGCATTTTTGATACGGATGTTTGGGAACGACGAAGATGTTAAAATAAATTGCAGGTTCCCTTGTTCTACACTGGCCCCAGATTCGACAACGGCAGATTTCTGCGAATGGTGATACTTGAAGTTCCGACCGTATTGGTCCGACCATCGAATCGTCGGAATTGCAGACGCTGTCCTACTCTGCACAATCTGAAATCGTTGACTCGCCTGCAATACATTACCCCCGCTGGAGGTGGTCTTGTGGACTTCATACTGCTGTAATAAACGATTATTACAGCAGTATAATTCTTTTCATTATTTGCGCACTTCTTCTTTATTTGTGTACATCAGCGATATCTGTTGATTGTTTTTGATTTTTTTTAAACCTACCTTAAAAACATTCCCGCTATCTGGGAATACTAATCGTGCAAACTTGTTTTTTATTTAAGTTATTTTTCCAGTTATTATGAATTTTTTAAATTTTAACATAGTTTTTGTTCACCATTTGTAACAGTCGTGTTAAGATCATATTCGAGACATAGCTGAAACAAATAAGTAAAATTGCAGTGCTGGAATGCGAAACCTTCTTTTACAGTTTGGCATTTCCGATTGCAAAAATATATGGGAAGCCGCAGAATATAAATTTATGAGAGCATTCATTCCTTTAAAAAATCGTGCCCAAAAAGAATAAAAAAAAGTTTGCTTGTTATACCACTAAGCGGTTACTGCATAATAATGTAAATGCAGGTAAGTACTGATAAAAAAACTACGAATATCATTGAAAAGTAACAATGCTTCGTGAAAAAGCAATATAGAATATCGCTTCGAATATAATGATTAAAAATGAACAAATGAAATAGAAAACGTTTGTAACAAAAGAACTGCATAAATCATATTCTCTGGCTATTTTTTATGATCAGGACAAATGAATTTTGGCTATGGACATCGTCTATTGGGCGCACAGTGAAACAAGCTCAGCATTCTAGATGACTGAAAACTATGCTTTATTCCATGAATATTTCAAAATTGCGGAATACAGGCATAAAATATACTTTTTGTAAAGAATAGCGCTTGCAGCCCCTAGAAACACAAGCAGGGAGAACCGCTAAATAGGAAAAGTAATAATCCTTTACTCGCTCTGCACTCATCACTCCAAAGAGAGAATTAATTCCGCCTTTTACAGTCCACCCACAAGGTGTGGTCATGCATAGAATTAACCAGAAGAACCACCTCATCTCCGTTCCTAATAGAAATAGGGTCATACTTTTCGAAACATCCAGAACTTTCGTGCTCGGTGCCAAACGGACACTTAAGTGCAGAGCTCATTCGCATCCATTAAAAATCTCTTCTTGCAATCTCCCTCTCTTGCAATCAGATGAACGTGGCAGGTTGGCTGTATTACAGATTCGTTAAAACGCTTTTTTTTCTCCTCCCTCTTCTAGAATGTAGCGGCGAGAATGAAGAGATAGTGTCTTGCGCGAAACCGAAGTGGTGCAACACGTGCGGCATCCGGGGCAATTGCAAGTTGAAAAGCTGCGAATCTGGCTGCGACTGCAAGAGTGGCTACTTCAGGGACGACAGCGGAGTGTGCATTCCTCAAGATAAATGTCCTGCATCTAATCCTCGTAAGTAGAAAGATTTTTGTTGTTGTTGTTGTTTTGAAATATGTTTACGGAGATTAAGGATAAGGAATTTTGAATGTCTCCACGATTCTAAATGACTTTAAAACGCCATTGTTTTGTTAACTGGTTGACAATTATTCATATTCAATGTACATGGAACAAAGATTCTCTCTGAGCGTTTTATTGCAGTGAAAGATTTTCTTGGCGAGTTCCGGTTCTGCCGCATATACGAACGGGATTGAACCTGAATTCATTGTAAGATTCACTTTTTCCCATCCAATGACAATAATTGGCAACAAAGAAATGGCGGTAGTTAAAATATAATTCAGATCAATAAAAAAAGTTTATAATGTTTAGTATTTGCGTCGGTAATCTTTGCTATTTTGCTACCATTTTCTAAAAGCGGAAAACGAAGTATATCCGCTTACGTATTTTGTGTTTGTATGTGCGTGAACATTTCAGAATGTATGTGGGAAAAGGATGATAATTTCTCATTTTCTTGCTTTTTGTGCTGGCCTATTCAGGCTTGTGGCTGAATTTCAATTTTCCTTTAGTGTATCGCGAGATCTGAAGTGTGTTACGACAGATATGGTCATACTGAACTTCGTTTTTTATTTCTTACTTTGTAAAAATAATTAATTCGTATTTATGAATGTTTACGTTCCAAGAAAGATTGGGTAATTTAGATTTTATTACAACAGAAAAAAATGACAGAAAAAATTAACTACAATTTTCATATTATTAATGTACTTGGTAATAAAAAGCAAGGAGAGTGTAATTCTTAATTTTTTATTTTATGAAATAACTATAACACATATAATTTAATAATTTATACAAATATTGATGGGAATGATGTGATGTATGGTAAAACTAATATGAAAAAATAGATTTTTGCAAAATTTTGTATTTGTGATACTATTTAAAAGAAAGAAGGAAATGAAGTGTTTATTTTCGGCACTCGTTTGATGCCCGAAGTTTTATTGACGAATAACATTTAAATGCTTAAAAAAGCCTATTCGTTAAATACTTCAATTAAGGTTTCTTTTACTTATGAAGAAATTTTCTTTTCGTTTTTTAGGTTTAGGTAAACTCTGGTATTCTTAAATAAAATCGCAATGTCTTGAAAATCTGAAGGCAGTTATTGGAAGAGGGTCGGCTGAAATTAAATAGTATAAAAGTGGTTTTTGTCTCTAGAATCTTGATTCTCCTTAGCAGAATTTTCAGGAAAATAAAGGCCACTTAATTTTATCATTAATAATATAACTTTAAATTAAGTTTACATTTAATTACTTTATTTATTTTAAATTAAGTTATTATAATCTTAGTTAGAAATTTCAAGCCTTTTTTTTCATTTAGAGAGGTAAAATAGTTATAAAATATAAACATTGACTATAATCATTCTTTCCTTCTATAATGACTTTTGTCATAAATTTAGTTTCATCATTTGATTGAATCGGAACAAAAATATCATATGAACTAAAAGTCATTTCAAATTGAATAATTTTACCAAATGTTTCAAAAAATTCATCTTAAAACTGTAATAATCCTTTTTGTTAATCTTCTTTCAACTTAAAATGAAATTCCTACTGAAATATTGAAATCCGAGCATGATTTTTTTATAAATTCAGTAAATAACCGATTCAGTTTTGCTATTTGGTGTGTATAATTTATGATTTCTTTTGGCCTGCCACATTATGTGTTAAAAATGATCGTTAAATATTTGATAAATGTTATGCTAATGCGTTTGACTTCTTCTTCTTCATCACTTTTCAAAACTCCTAGCCTCCCTAACGTGAGATTTGTAATTGAGGATAACAGAATTAATATTCACACGATACACATATTCGTTAAATATTTGTTAAAATAAGAATTAAATCGATAATCTTCCAACTCTGATTTGTCACTGAGGCTATCTCACATTTTATAATAACCAATGTTGTTAGTGAAACTCTATTGTATATTGTGAACATATCCTCTCTCGTGAGTTTAGTTTTTACTTTTGAAATCATTGCCGAAAAATACCGAATGAATTTTTAATTTTTAAATAACTACATTTATCCTAAATTTTTTTCAGCTGAAGATTCTCAACCAGAACCTGGAAATACGATAGTGCCAGGTAGTGAAAATGACTCTTCAGTTGAATCGTCATATTCAGAAGAAAGCTTTTCATCAATTTCAGAAACACAATCTTCCGAATCAAGTTCGACAAGCCAATCTTCTAATATCCGAAAGAGGTCATCAAGTTCCGAAAGCTGGTTTTCAGATAGTGAATCTGGCAATGAAATCGATTCCGAGAAAAATTCCTCAGAGGAATTGGAAGCAGAATATTCATCGATGGCAACAATTGCTACAGAAGGGTCTTCCGATATGTCCTCTGATTCTGAAAAGAGCTCTTCGAGATCTTCATCAGAATCAGGAATGTGGTCTTCAGGTTCATCTTCGAGATCAGAAAGAGAATCAGCGGAAAATGAAATCGATTCTTTCGATGAATTGATAGTTTCTGAAGACAAATCGTCGTCGGATTCGGAATCGGGATATTCAACAATGTCATCTGATTCTGAAAATTGGTCTACTAATATGTCATCTGATTCTGAACAGAATTCATCGAGATCTTCATCAGGATCAGGAATGTGGTCTTCAAGTTCATCTTCGAGTTCAGAGAGAGAATCAGCGGGAAATGAAATCGATTCTTTCGATGAATCGATAGTTTCTGAAGACAAATCGTCGTCGGATTTGGAATCGGGATATTCAACAATGTCATCTGCTTCCGAAGATTGGTCTACCAATATGTCATCTGATTCAGAACAGAGTTCATCGAGATCTTCATCAGGATCAGGAATGTGGTCTTCAAGTTCGTCTTCGAGATCAAAGAGAGAATCAGCAGAAAATGAAATCGGTTCTTCCGATGCATTGACAATTTTTGAAGACGGATCGGAATCATCGTCAGATATGGAATCGGGATATTCAACAATGTCATCTGCTTCTGAAAGCTGGTCTGCAGATGCGTCAGATGATTCCAAAATGAGTTCATCCAGTTCATCATCAGGTTCTCGAATGTGGTCTTCAAAAATATCATCAGATTTTGAAAGCGACGAAGAGGAACAAGAAAACTATGATGAAGTGATTTATGTAGACGACGGAAATGGATTCGAAGAGTATTTTTATTCCTGGACAGAAGTTGAAGGTAATGACGAAAATTAAAGTGGACATTTTTGCGTAGGTTTACACAGCTTCTATTGAAAAGTTTTAGATTATATTCTAATAACTATATGGCATATATAGAGAACTGTTTATTCTAAAAGAATAGTTATCTTCGTCTGTATGGAAAAATTTATTTAAGTAATAAAGCTTTCTAGATTATGAATTGAACTTTATTTCTTTAATCACTTGTAGGTGTGAAAGTTTAAACAAAATGATGATATCAATGCAAGGTTAATAGAAGGCGTTATTCCTAAGAAATATTTTATCAGCTTTGAAACTTTTTACTTTTGTATCTTTATTTATTTGTTTTGCTGAATCATTAAATTTGAATGCTAAATCTGAAATCATTATTTCAAATATCTTAAAAAAACTAACAAAGTTGATGTCTTATGATCATTATTAAATTAAGCGGCGCGAAATAGGAAAACACTCCAATAAAACGTACGAATACACATTCATTACAACGAAAAAGACGTGCGACTAATGTATGCATTATTATGAAAAGTTTAATGATGAAATATAAAAAGTTTGAATTTTTACTTTTAACGGTTGATTATCATTGTTTACACAACAATAAATGTAATTTTTTTAAAATTCTTTATGACCTAATAATCATTAGCTGAAAGGCCAAACAGAAAAATTCCGATCATTCAATCGCAGTAACCTATAGCCTAAACAACCTCGAATGATTAAAATGATTATTACGATTATAATCTTTTAGATATTATTTGAAATTTATTTAGCAGCCGCTCACTTAACTTTTAATTTTTTCGGTTTCTAAATAAAACTACTGTAAATAAATTTCCATATGAATATTAATTCAAATAATTTCAAGATACTAAATAAATTCCTCCGCAAATTAAAACTCGAAATTTTAAATTGTTTATTCAAATCTAGACTGTTATATAAATCTTGTTCTAAATATAATTGCGCTAAAGTAACAAAAATAATCTTTGATAAGTTTTTTTTTACGAAAATTATTCTATATAAAGTCTTTTAATAGATGATTTGGGAAAGGTTTCTAAACATTTTCAGTTCAATTGTAACAAATTGTTTTTCTCAATTATAAGTCTCTTTTTACTAAAGCAAATAAATTCCATTTCGATTAATAGACATTTGTTATCTTCTTTATCAAACCATAATAACCTCTTTCAAAAATACAACATTTAACACTATGCTTTATCGGCTGATGTATTTAAACGATTGAAGCGTCTAAGCTACAACATAGTACCTCAGCATTTGAATACCCCCTCCCCCCCCGAAAAAAAAAGATAATCACCATCTTTGAACACACACACACACACACACACACAAAAAAAAAATGCATATTTTACACCCGTGTTGAATGTGTCAAAAACTTAAATGCCCTATACGCTTTTTTTTATCTTATGAATAGAATTTTGTAATTTTTCATTTGTATTCTTGCTCGTAAAATAAAAGATTGTGTTTTAACAATAATCGTGATTTCAATATCAAATCCGATTAAAATACGATCAGCTGTTTGTGAAACACCAGGAATGTCAATTTCTTCAACTTTTAGAATCTTATTGGTAATTCTACTTCTATTACTGTAGATATAAAGGTATTCGGTATTCTTAAATTACATCCTCCATACCTAAAAACGTGCCATGCGCTGTGAATATAGAAATATTTTTGGGGAAAAAACTTATGAAATGTCTATAAATATGTGTTCAGTACATAACTATTTCAATAAATAGTTCCTTACTTCTATCAAATTTCATAAAATCAAATAGGTTCGTGTTTTTACCACAGAATCATAACTTTCAAATTTTATTTGGGTTTTCCTATGTGCTAGATATTAGCAGAGATATACGATCATCCAATGACAGAAATGTTTTCTCTTTCCCAATATTTCAATGTTTAAACATGCAGAGAATTCCTTGCATAACTATTTCACCTTCTGCAAATCACAACATGATGAAAGCAACCCTTATCTCTCAGAAGAACTGCGTTGTTTCGAAAGTCCCCAGCCATTGAAAGATTAGACTCTCGATTCCAATTCGGACTTGATTATGATCTCGCAGCTAGTGCTAACGTATCAATTAACTTCATCCACTCTTGCCATAATAGGTATGTAATCGATTTCAAGGAAATAGAAAATCTTGATACATTTGAGTTGAAATAACAAATGAAGCCCACTCAAAACAAGTGAAAGCGTTTTTCCGTGATAAACTGCTTTTGACGAGGCTGGACAAAAATCCTCGGTCACCATCAGATTACAGAGACATAAACAGCAAGCAGAAAGACCGCTGCGCAGTTAGATGATTACTTTGATAGCGCCGTGTTGCGACCCAGAAAAAAGGCGGGAATTCGGAGATAAAAGATTCCTTTTTGTTCTTCAGAAAAGGTCGTGCCCCCAAACGCCGGGACACGAAACTCGAAATGGTTGGGAAAGGTTATCTGTGACGTCAGAAATGCGCGACGATAACAGGGCAGACCATAGAAGGATGCCTTCACTCTATGCTTCTTTCATAATCCGTCTCTGTCACATGTTTTTAAAAAAGGACTGCAGTCCAAAACTAAATAAAACTAGAACATTTGAACTTTTTTAATGAATTCATATCAAATGTTAATGTATAACTTAATAAAACCAACATTAAATGATCATACAATGAATTGTAATGATAATTTTAATTTCGCGTATATTAAATATAAATGAAAAAATATTGTCATACCACCCGCCCCCCCCACCCCCTAAAAACACGAGATTTTCAAAAATCTTCACTTTTCAGACCTTCCTAAGCTCAAAAATCCAAATTTTGAAATGACGTTTGAGCTTCTGGGAGCAAAATAATACACTAACGTTTAGAGTTGGGCAAATGAAATGAGGCTTACATGCTTTACACAAAATGTGTCTATTCCTATGAAATTTTGAACGGAACTCATTGAAAGAAAATCTATCTGTCCGAGTACAAAAAAAACAAACACTATAATTAGAAAACAAAAAAAGTTTAGTGCATAAAATTTGTTTCATAGATTTAGAATCTAAAAAGTAGTTTCAGATCAAATTTGGAAACAAATGTCTCGAAAGGTTGGTCATCTGTCAGTCGATTGTTCCGCCTGTATGGAAACGTAATCACGTAGAAACACAAAAATGAAAGAAGCTTAATACATAATCTTGTGAATACAATTGTAGGTCAAGGCCAGATCTTCGTTTCGATCGATTGGAAAAACTTACTAATAGAAATTTTCAGTTACTATTAATCACATACAAGAGTTAATAGCTAAAATCGCGCGACGGACTAAGTAAAAATGTTAAATTTAAATTGAAGTTTTTTTAAAAAAAAAGGGAACGTTGTAGGTCCATTTCGTACTGTTGTGGGTCAATGCCGTGCAAGGCTTCTCTGGGATAACACCGTTATTGGAAAGTATACCCGCTCATTTATAATAAATGCATCCTCATAAAGTAACCAAACAAGTCTATAAAAATCATACTGTAGATTTAGTAAAAATAGTACATTCTTTATACTAGAACACTAAATAATACAGTAAAACTACTATATCGTCTACATATAAAAGTTGAACTTTTTTGTATTATTACTTTCTATTATGCGAAACATTTTTTAAAGAGAAAATATTTCAATGGTCAAGAACATCTTCACTTAAACGTCTTCCCCTTTAGACCTCCCCGAGTGGATCGGCATTTTCACATCTATGTACTGAATGCAATTATTCTAAAAACGCATTTTTAGAATGATGTCTGTCCGTGAACTCAATAACTCACGGTAGACGGTTTGGTCTAGACGGATGACATGTAGTGTGTATACCATATGTGTGGATTTTTATCCAATTTTGATCGAAACATATCCAGTGGAAGTTATTATAAAAAATTATTTCTATCCGAATACAAGTGAAAAAAGTAACTACAAAAAAATGAAAAGGCAGGGAAATAAATTTAGTTTTGAGGTTTAGTATCTAAAATCTAGATGAGCAACCCATTCGGAAAAATCTCTCAATGAATGAGTCGCTCATCGGTTGGTACTTTCACATGTATATAAACTCAAAAGTTCAGTAACTTAAATAAATAAAATTTAATAGGTAACCTTGTGACTGCAATTGTAATTATATGTAAAAATTTGGCTTCATTTAGTAAGGAAAGGGTTTCGACTGCTTTTGTATTATCCACGTAACAGGGATGAAGCGCCAAAAACCGATGGCGAAAAATATCAATTTAATATCAATAAAAATACTTGATTAAGGGCGAAGATAATTCTTTCATATCTATTGTTCGTCATTGCCATGTCAGACATTCGCACCATTATCCAAGGTCCACCACAAATTTATGCGCACCTTTATCAAAGAAGATGTGAGAATGTTTTAAGGAGACCACTCTATCTACTTTTTTTTTTTTTTTTTTACTCAAAAATATGAAAGAATCTTTTATATTCAGGTGTACTAGGAACAGTTTCTTAAAATATTTTTTTTTTTGAATTCATAGCATAGTTATTTGAATGAACGAGAGGATTCAAGTCGTATATTAAATCCCGGCCGTCTTATTATTAAGTAAAATTTCTCTCAAATTCTCAAGCACATATTTTTGCTTTTTATCCACTTCTTTTCATTTTTGAAAAAATGTTATTTTATAACCAATATTTTAATACACTTCTTGATGTGTTACAAATCTGAAATTTTGTTCGGTGTATTCTAGATGACAATGCATTTTTTTATTATTATTCACTCGTTATAATTGAATTTTAGTTCCATTCTTGTAGATTTTTATCAGTTTTTGAACGAAATCCATTCAATCGAAGTCTGGTTGGCAGAGTACAAGTGAACTCGATAAATACGAAACGTTGAGAGTGAGATAGATAAAATTTGGTACGCTTAGCACGATATGCATCTATATGTAGATTTAAAGCAAATTTAGAACCAATCCTTCAAGAGGTTCGCCATTCATTGATCTGTGCTTTTTAATGCGCGGTAGTTCAAAAATGTAACAATTTAGGTGAAAGAAATTTGGTTGGATTTAGGATCTAATGTGTAGATCCGTATTAGACTGAGCTAAATCCGACAAGGGATTGACCGTCTGTACACGACTGTACAAAAATACAACGACTTAAACAAATGAATTTCATCATACGATGTTGTTAACACAGTTGTGGTTATGTGTCAGATTTTAGTTTCGTTAAGAAAAAAGTATTAAAAAAACATATTCGGCTCCCTTTACTAAACGATGGAGTACAAAATTCCCATTTGAGGGCCTCTGAAAATAAAAATCTGAGCACTCATGGCACTCGAGGTCCACACTGTTTTGAGCAAGAGATGACTCTTATTAGAGAATATGCGAGACAGTCTCGGGATCCTGCTGATTCTTTTCGTTGATATGTCTCAATATCTCAAAATAAGCAGAAAGAAAGTTACATTTGAAATTCACTAACTTTATGAATAAGATTTCAAACAGGGGGAAACAATACCAGAGTCGATATAAAATACAAATGTATTTGAGAGAAAGAACGAAAAGAAAGCGGTTAAAAAGAAATTATAAGAAAAAAAATGTAAATATTTGTAAATATCTAGCAAAAATAAAATACTGAGCTTCACAAGCAAATGTACGATTCCAATGTAAAATTGAACTGGTTAGAAAAATTCTAACATTTGATTAAAATTTGGGGGAAATCTGAATGAAATTTCGAAAATGTGGGACGGCCCGTTTGAGCAATTTATTTTACATATACCCAGGTTGTCATTTAACTTTTTCTATTTGTGCCGCTATTTACATCCACGTTCTAAGTCTCGGGCTCTTTATATAATAATAACGAGCACGTCGGCAATCGTTCACGATTTGTTGCATCGACATCTTTGGATTCTAGAATCATCTGGAAAATTATTTTTCGTCATCACGCATGTGCTGCATCTTCACCTAAAAATGCAAGTTCAAAGAACCTGAAAAAAAATCTCAAATACATGCAACATCATTTCTTTACAACAACCTACACGTACACATTAGATTTCGTCATCTCAGAGACTCGTGAACCGATGGATTCGTCGCATCCTAAAGCGTGAGAGGATGTTTGTCAAAAACATCCATCACAAGCGAGTGAATAACGTACTACCAGCACGTGCGTACGCTAAAAATATTTCTGTGGGAAAGACAATCTAATCTAAAAAAAAAAAAAAAACTTTTTCCATGCTATTATGTAAAGCGTGCGTTTCTTACACTGTGAGCCAGCTACAGATGTATTCTTCTGAATAGGAGGGACATTTATACGATCCGTTTCTACTTGATATTCAATTATGTATTCGTTATATCAACCATTCAATGAAAAAATGAATACAGTCACAAATCTAAGATCAGATGACGAAGCGGACGCTTGAGCTCACAATTCCTTTCGGCTTCCTCACCAGATTAGTGGGTGGTTATTAGACAGGCCTAAAACATTTTCACTAAATCCGTGATCAAGAGATATTTGTAATGGCACTGGGTACGAATGATCTCTGAAGCTCTGCAACACATTTGCCGTGATCCATATGTATTGAGTGTTCCACTTCATTCAGTTTCAGATTTGAAGTGGCGGCGAATTTGAGTTGAACTTAGTGCAGAATCTAACTGAGACTCTGCTACAGAGCCATTATGACACTATATTTTGAAAAGGACTCTGACTGGAAAATTTTGCTTCCAACACACACTCACGGGAAAAAATTTTTAGTGGAATTAAAAGTCGAAGTCGGGAATGAGTCATTATTCCGTGACGGTATAAGACATTTATATTCACCTGATAATGACATTTGAGAATCATTCAACAGGTGACATCCCATTTTGCATCCTCGCCTAATCATTCATTTTGCATCCATGTGTTTCTAAAAGGCAACATTAACTGAAAACGAATGAATGATCTTGATTCAGATGAATGAATATTTTAAGGAATAGAGTATTTCCTACTTTTTCAGCATTTTTTTTATTTACTTCATGAGAAGCTTGAGAAACTCGTGAGTTAAAGAAAGCCCTATATCCTCATATTCGAGGGCATTTGAATTGCATATGAATGTCTCTGAAAGAATAATCTACGAGCTGAATTCAGAATTTGTAGGTGGAACAGAATATTCATCAACATAACCTTCTAATCGAAATATAAAAAGTGGTATTAAAAGCACAAGCAGTCTGTTTCAGAAACTCACAATATTCCTAATTGTTATAAAATTTCATATTAAAATCTGATTTGTATTACAGATTTAAAAAAAAATAACTACATTGGCTTGATACAAGGAGAATGTATGAGTAATACCTATTCAACATTCAAAATATAAAATTGATTGGTTTATTGGATCTTTAGAGTATCAGAAATGTGTGGATTAGAAGCATTATGTAATGTAAATAACTGACATCATTAAATAGCAAAAAAGCATGTATTGTTTCAAAAAAAAAATGTAGAATCTCACAGTTTGAAAATCCATTTCAATCCATAAAACATAAATGTCTGCGTGGTACACAGGGAAGCTTTTTAAATATTATCATTTTTTAATATCATTTATTATTTTTGAAACTCTGGTGTCTACATGCTCTGAATACCACCATTTCTAAAACTAAAATTTCAAAGAAATAATTTTTTGTTATTTATTCACTAATAAAATTCATAAATAATCTAATATTTATGGCTTTAGCATTTTTAATAGTTTATCATCAGTTGTGATTAAAAGAAAATAACCGAAGATCAAGAAAAGAGGAGAGGCGAAGAAATTAGGATTAGAAATAATGAATATCTTTAAAAAAAATGAATGAATCCTGCGTCTATGAATTGATTCTAAATGAATCGAATATTGTAAAGAAAACCTTAGTTCTTTCTTCAGTTAGTGATAACAATATAAAATAGTGACAGGCATACTCACTCATACTTCCGGCATACTCATTCATATTTAAGACATACTCACTATTACCTTAAGCATATTCATTTACACTTTAGACATTCATCCGTATTAATGTGTTCTACGTTTTTACGAATGACAATAAAAAAAGGATTCGGCCCTTAAAGGGTTCATGTAAAGGCGCATTTAAAGAGTTCACTATATGATTCGTGCCTATGATTCATGTGCTTTTCATCTAATTAGATGAGACCGCGTTGGCCTTCTCGTTTTCGGAACCGGATGGTTTTAGGTTCGAGATTCGCTCCCACCGATGAACCGTCGTGTAAGCGGGTGAATGCTAAATCCATCGGGGCCAAACGTCCTCTCATTGGTGTGGTGGGGAAGTTTTGAGAGAGAGGTGCCAGCTCAGGTGTCGTCCTCGTCATCTGACCGTGGTTCAAAAGGACGAAGTCCGTCCCAAAATAGCCTTAGTGTTGCTTTTAAAACGGGACTTAATATAACTAATTAACTATCTAGTTAGACTTTTTCTGCTACGTCTTAACTGAGATTGAGAAGGAATTACGTAATATAATAGTAAGTGCGAGTCAAACGATATCAGCTAACGTGTTAATTAAAAGACGCTACACTTCAAATCGCCAGTGACCGTTTCATCGCAAAGACACTCGCCTTCAGCCACAAGGCACTGCAGAAGACTCCTCGTAATCCATTCTCTTGCAACTCAGACATCGAATTTTCCACATAATGCAAAAGGAGGGAGCAAAAATAATTTTGTATCATACTGCCAGAGTCTGATACTGTAAATCATTCATTTTAGATCATTTGTGAGTCATTTTGTCGATTCCTTTTTCAAGTAACTCATTAATATGTAAGAATAAATAGAAATCATAGTGCTAATTTTCTGTATTGACTGGCGGAGGGAAAGCTTGAGAACAACCTTGGAGATTAATTTTTTTAAGATCAAATATATTAAGCATAAAATATAACTACGTCAAGGAGCGAATTTTCCACATAATACTACTTATTCTACACAGTCCTACTTATTATAGATATTATTAAAGTAGGCTCTCGTCTATGTGTGGCTCTCAATTACAGTTGATTTTTTTTATTTACTATAAACGTTCCTAAATAGATTTTAATGAAGCACTTCAAATAAAAATTCAAATCATTACATGCTAAAGCAAAGAGAAAAAAAATGGTGCAACCAAATGGCATTTTATTTTATTGTCAGCTCCTTCATCAATGATAGTTACTATAATATGTTGACGTAAAACCTGTATTCAAATATTTCGGCTTATTCTTCTCCTATACGCAGTATACAAATAGAAAGTAGTACGTCATCCGTGCGAACGTGCAATCGTCAGCGCGACATAAAGATTTTGACGGATCTCTAAGTTCAACATCTCCACGAGTTTGAAAAACACATTTGCAGAAAATGACACCTGTTGCTCTATCTGTGAGCATGCTAAAACTCTTTGAGCTATGAGGATTAAATTTGGTATGTCATCTTTACATAGAATTTATAGACTTTTATCAAATTTTGAATGAAAACTAAATATGGAAATTTTTCTGCCCAACGACAAAAGTGCTTTATAACCGCTAAATGTAACAAGTCAGATGGATAATACTTGATATACAATTTTAGCACCTAAAGTCGTTGATAAGAATCAAATTTTGAGCTAAATCATCAGGATGGGTAACGATCTATTTTTCTATCCATTCACACGCATGTAAGCGTAGCAGCTAAAAAACACAATATCAATAAATGAAATTTGATCTTTTGCCTAGAATTTCTTTTCTGCATCAAATTTTCGATCCGTTTCAGTTGGCCAATAAAAAGCGGTCCAAAATGCATACTTTGTTTTCTTCGGTTTACAAAGAAGCAAAAAGAGTTGGAGCATAGGGCATAAAAAATAAAAAACTGAGTCCTCGTGGCATTCATAAAAGTGAAGGTTTTCACCTTAACCTTTACGTGTGGAGAAGGGGTGTAGCACCTTTATTAGGTAGTATGCCAGAAAGTTTCGAGGAGACCATTTCCTCTAGTTATTAAAACAACTTCATAATTTGTTGTAAGTATTTAAATATCGACTGGTGGACCCATCGGTGGTCCGTGCATCAGAATCATTGTGACACTGCTACTAAGAGATATGCGCTGCTTCGTGATAGTTTCGGCGGAAATAAAATTCCACACTTTTTCAGTAATTTTTAATAATTTAATAGACAGTAAAAATAATTATATTTTTGATCAATAATTTTATTAAAAAATAAAAAATTTTTTAGGATATTATTTATATTTTTATTAATTTAAGTTTGCGATTTAAACAATTCCTTTGTCATTTTGGCTGCATTTCTTACTTTCATTCATGAGAATTCAGACAAGAAAGATAACATTTATTAATAGCATTGAAAACTATTAGGCATACAACTTTGCTTTCGCCATGTTTTCCCGAAATCTGAGTCTTTATTCTTATCATTAGAGGCATCTTTCTTCTCCGTCGATGGCTACTACGTTTTCTAACAAATGTCGGATACCATCTTGAAAAAACGACAGGTCTTCTGAGACGATCCCCGAATTCGATCTACATTTCGACTTCTTCATAAGAGACAGGGCATGTGCCATCGATCGAAAAATCTGGTCGGATACCAACTTGAAAAAAATGGTAGCAGGAAAGAGAAATGTCTGAAAAATACGTTGGTTGGAGTTAAGACCTCTGATTTTAGCATTTACAAGTATATCTTGAGAGGTCTTCAAACATGTTTCTGTCTTAGTATTGACACCTTTTCTCATTCAACATCCTGCTCAAACGTATCTGTTGCGTTCGATACCAACCCCTTGGGATGGTTTTATAGGTTTCTATAACTTATTGAAACCATTCTACTCCACTAACCTTCTATTCAGTTAGGATAGGTTACAGCACACCATAATGGCAACGAAGCTTCAGATTCCTTAGCCAAACAGTCCATTTCTGCAAGTCGCCCGTTCAATATCCAGCTTCAAGAAGCCATCTTAAAAGTATATAAATAAATTGAGCCTACAGTGATGACAAGAAGAATGGGACAATGGCTCAACTGGCAGAAATATTTATCATCTTATCCCCAAAGTCTCCTTTAACCCATCATCTTGGAACAGACTAGATAATATATTTGCTACTGACATGGAGTATCGTCCGTAACGCGTCTAGCATGTTCAAGTGAAATTTTTGCAGAACGGCCTTAACGCGCTTCAAGCGTTCGTCTACATTTTAAAACTTTTAAACGCTTAAAACACTATGTAAATGTTTACTTGTTTGAGTACGCAATCTTTTTTTATAGGTACGCAATTTTTTTTTGTTCTAATCTGTACAGAAATATCTGTACTAATATATTATAGTATACAGAGTACATATGTATACTAATATAATATAATTAGTATACAGAGATATACGCTAATCTGTACAGAGAAAGCAACACTACGTGCGGCGAAAAACAGAGAACCGCTGGGGAGAAATTTTCACGGGCAGGAGAGGACGGCGAAAGGGTTAAAGGATTGGATCAATTAGGCTGCGGTGAAGTAGGTGATCCACTTCATTATGCCACTAGCTGCCCTCTCACATTTTTCCAACTTAACAAACCCACCTACAACCTAGAACGAATTTGGTGGATCAACGTAAGATGTCCGAAATCAAAATTAGAAATCTCTTGCTGTCCTGCAAGACAATGAAGAATTGATCTTCCCAGACCCAAGCCCTGAATAAATTTTCGTCTCGTACCTCCATCAAACCCTTCTCCAAGAAATATTAACTTCAGTGAAATTCGTACACTTTTACTCCCCAATAATCATTGTATTGTATATAACTATCTTTTTTTGTGTACCGTATGTAAACTTTAGTTTTTTTTTTTTTTTTTTTTTTCTTCTTGATAAATCTTTCCACGTATATCGTTTCAACCGGCAGGGAATCCTAGAGATTCCCAAGTTCGGGGATACTCTGCGGCGAAAGAAAGAAAGAGTATGATCTTGGCACTTTATACATTCAGCCTGAAGCGTTGAAATCACGCCCGTCTTTCATTCAATACTCCCTCAGTACTTGAGAGGGTATTGAGTGCGCCTTAGCCGCAATTCTTCAAATACAAGTAGAAAATCAAAATTTCCCGCTAATAACTAGAATGTGACTGGAAAATGACGTCTTCGATCGAAATTAAATTTATGCTACAAACGCAAATTCATAATGTGCTGCTATCGTTATGTTGATAGATGTCCAGGCTTATAACGTGATACTTTTGATCTGCCTATTTCAACGAACTATTATCTTTACATCAATTTATCGAAAAACGACGGAAGCAAGGTTGTGCATTTAATACTAGAAAATGAAATTCATTATGGTTTTATTTGAAGCACAAAGATAGATAACCCTTGGCTATCCAATCGCATGAAATCGTCCACGAACGGACAAGAGGATGGAATTCCCTTTGAAGGTTTTCGTCCAAAATGTGCAACACATGCCCAATTTCGGAATAAAACAATCAAACCAAATTTCATTCCTGTAAATCGCCGATCACTTTTTAAATGTTCGTATTAATATACAATAGACAGACAGATATAATTTCAGTTTTTTTTTTGGTGGGAATTCTAGAAGGTCTAAACCAAAGATATATCTCAAAACATCAAGGTCGACCCTTTTGAACATTAGATCATTTCTCCTTGTATGCTATGAATTCAAGAAAGATAAAAGACTCATTAATTTATAATATTACTCTGTCAATAGGTACGCAGTTTATCTTTCAATGTGAATGCATTTGTTAAAGCTCTTTAACCGGTTTTATTTATTTAAATTTTACTACATTTTATTCTGAGTGGATAACAAGACATGAGGCAACAGAATTATATATTAATTATATAACCGTTATATATTATATTTTTAAGGAAATCGTTTTCCTTTAGATGTCTGTGTTTTGCTCTAGGTTAGAACTTCTTCGTCACTATTTTAAAGTGAATCATAAGGAATGCTAATATGATTGTAAAAAGGCTGAATGCAACTCTTTTCAGACATCGACCGAAACACATTTTTTGGGGGGGATTTAAAAAATTCTTATTCAAATTTAATTAAAATAATTTGAAATTGCATTTTTAGTTACCATTAATTATTTATTTACAAAGTGCATATCGAGAAAAGGTTTCTGCATGAAATATACTTTCAAGCATTCCTGGTATTGCAAATGATGGCCTGCTTTTCTTAGTTAAAGTCATATTTATAGAAGCGGAAATGATCACCCAAAATATGTATCGCTTTTTCTTTAATAAAGGTGTCATCTCTTTCCTCTGTATAAAATGTTGGATAAGCTGCGAATGCCTTGCATGGCATTCGCGCACAATAGTTACGAAATATTGATCTTTGATATGAATCCACCATTTTATCAAAATCTATTGTGCGCTCTTTGATGATTAATCCTTAATATGTGGTTAATACATAAGTATTCGAAATTGGAATACTTATTGTGTATTTGTATTTTGGATGCCCTTTTTCAAAAGATTAGATTGCCAAACTTTGGTATAGAATTACAATTGTAGTCATAAGATAGCATACCAAATTTCATTGTTTTAAATCAGTTCGTTTTTGGGTTATTTCATTTATATCAATGTGAAAGTGCAGACCGACAGTGGGTCAAACCTTTGACAAATATTGTTCAAAGTTTTATAAGAATCTACATTGTAAATACTAAACCTTGTATCAAATTTTTTCTAATTCTTTATATTTCGTATTGACTTGTACTTGAATAACCGGAAATATAGATCTCCTCTGAATAGATTTTATTCAAAATTTGATACAATTCTACAAATGTAGTGTAAAGTCCATATCTAAATGGTATTCTTCAAGTTATAAGCATTTATATTTATCATGCTCAGACAGACGGACGGACAGATATAATTCCTAAAATATGCTTTTCAGACTGAAGAAGATCTGAAACGTGGAGAATCATCAAAATCTCAAGTTTAGATTTTGTTGACAATTACAATATTTTCTTTTTGTATACTCCATATATGAGAAAGCAGAAAAAGGATATTCTAAATTGGCATGCATTAACAGAAGGGAGAAGGGACAAAGGCAATCGAAAGATTCAGACATGAAGAAAATTCTAATTTAATCTTATTTAATTCTACTTAAAAAATGCTCTTGGTTATTTTCCAACTTTTCATATGAAACGTCGACAGAAGCACGTATTAACTGCTAATGGATTTAGATGTTGACCGCTTAGGGATCGAACGCACCTTCACGTTTGTGTGCATACAAATCGCACATTCGATCCACAAGCGATTAAAAATAAATAAACGAGGGATGAAAGTTTTAATCACTCGTTAATTCTATGTTTATTTTAAAATAGTATCCTAATCAGGAAGAAAATTTTTTAAATACCCTTCCTGTCTGCTGAATTGTCTACTTCTCTTCGATATCTAAATATATGTATAAATTTTTACCGCTTCAATTAATATTTATAATCCATAGTCCCACTCCTTACCCTTAAGAGACCTTATCCGAGTAACATTATTTTAGGTCGTTTGGGTCACCACTTGCATAATGTTATCGGATTTCCAATCTAATTTTCAGATAGCGATCATTCCTCGTTCAAAGAACTCGTTGTTCAAGCCCGCTTATCGGACTGATAGTAAGTTCCGTTCACTACTCCCCGTACACGTGGATTTCTTCGGTGTGAAATTGAATGGAGAGAAATTTTATTTATGTGAAGCCTCCTCTGTTTCGATTCCTGACAAATTAAAAAAAAAGTTTATTTAACGTAACTGCATTAAAAAAAAAACCTTCAGTTATAATGCATTATGAAATGAAAAACAAATAGTTTCAGAAAATAAGCTGTAAGCAGTGAATGACATTAACATTATGAAACATATTTTAATTCACTTAATAAACTTATACAGTCGATCTAAAAACATTAGGACATACACAAAAAAATGAACAAATTGCAAAATCTGAATCCTAAAGATATTAAAAATATTCAAAACATTTAAATAAATTTAAACTCAAAAATGTAAAACCCTATCTAAATTTCAGGAGATTGATTCATCTTAAAAGCACCAAAATTTTAAAAGCCGATAAAATAAATGACAGTTCAAATATTAAAAAATAGAAGTTTGAATGTTGATTGCATTCAACCTTAGAAACTTTTAAACTTTAAAAAGCACATAAATAATTAAAAAGTTATAAATATTTGACATTAAAAGTAAAAACAACATTTTAGAAATATCGTTTTTCAGAAAGTGTATTCAATATTTTATAAAATTTATAAATTTTAATTTTATAAATTTTATAAAATGAGAATGGATGATTATTTCCAGAAGATTCATCTTTATACCAACTTCCGCTCTGTACTCATGACATCGGAATCACCAACAACAGCAACAAAAAACAATTATTTAATTATTGTTAAGATCAAAGATACGCTAAAAAATAAACTCAATATAAAACTTCATTGGTAAAGGCCAATAATGGTTAACGAGTGTGCATTCTCCAGCTAAAAAGCAACTGAAAGAGAAACAAAAAATTTTTCATCAAAACAGGCATGGATTAAACCTGAAAAATCGGTTATGTGAAAGTGGCAAACAAGATTAGAGTTATCTAATAATACGGTTTCTTTTCAGTTTATTTTTTCAGTGAATTCGAAAAGATGCCAAGAAAACTTTTATATAAAACAAATTTTGACTACTCATGGCTGTTTCCTACCCTATCAGTCTTTTCTTTGGAAAATGACCGGACTGTGACTGCGGTACTGATGAGGGAAACGCTAGACATCATGAGTACCCAAAGTACAAACGAATACCAGAAATAAATTTTCCAAACACTTGCAGAAGTTTTGGAATTAATTCAGCAGAAGACTGGAAAAATGGGATTCAAGAACATTGTACAAAGTATATTGGAAAGTTTATTGCATACTAATGTTTAGACAGTACAATTCTTATGTATCCAGATTGTGAGTAGTGTTATTTTATTCTAAATGTCATATATTAATTGCGTAAACATTACTTTTTCTAATTATAGTATTTTAAATTTTATTTATTATATTATCTTATTCTTTACTCTTCTCGGGTGTTCTATTTACATTTTCCTCTATTTGTTTATCTTCTTTTGTTCAAATATAAAGTTGTTTGTCGTTCTACATTTCACTTTATTATTTCATGCACTTTATCTTTTCAAAATTCTGTTATAATTGCAGATTTCAGAGTGTCCCAGCTCTCACTTATTATATGTAAATTTGTATTATATTTTATTGATATTGTTTGAAGTTGTGCGATATGGCGGCAGGTAGGTCTCTGCTGTATCTGTTTATGCCGACTGTCGCCCGACTGTTTGTAATCTATCCACATACCTGGTTTGGATTGGTTGGATTTTCTCTACCTTGGATAATGCGAATTTGTCAACGAAATTAAATTTCACAAATACGCTCTCAAATAAACTGTTAACTTCAAATGATTTTGCTGCTTAAGAATCAGAATGGCACATAAAGTACAAGGTGATCAAAATTAAAACACCCCTACTCTGAGTTCTCTATACAGCAAACTACTCAGTGTTAAGGCTCTAGAATTGGTTAACATACTATTCAATGCATGGAGAAAAGGATTACACGAAAAATAAAAATTAGTTCCAGAAACACCGACAGATGGCGCTGTACAACAGAATAATGTCCTGAAAATACACAAAAAAATCACAAAAAAAAGCACACGCGATATGGAATTTTATCTTTCTAATTTCCATTGCTGATATGAAAAAAAAGGAAGATGAAAAAATAAACTGAAACTGTCATTGTAGTTGCAATTTCGCACTGTAGGCACAAAAATTTGCATAAACCCTTGGTTTTCTGCTATTGTTCTAGACATAAAAGGGATAAAGCTGGGAAAATTTCATTCTTATCAACGATGGCTCCGCGCTTTGTTTGTGAAGTTATTTTATAAAAACAAAGGAAAGGCTGTAGTTGCACTTCGAGAGCTTCGTCGACTCGAGAATTTACGTCAAGGACCAGAAGGTACCAAAACCTGTTCCATAATTTTGCTGTACCCCAAATGCACAGCGCCAATGTTTTGATTCAATTACTTTTATGCAATATGAAGTGCATCCACACATTGACTCTGTGTACAGCAGTTTTTTCGGAAACATTTTACTACTGATAAAGCAATGAGTCGTGTGTTTCCGGCAACCTAAACAACTTGCTCTATACATCTTAATCCCTGGAATTTTTGGCTTTGGGGATATTTAAAAAGTCTTGTTTATCTTGGACGTCTGATAACCTTGGCAAATTTGAAAGACAGTATCACTTTGTGTGTGAGAAGCATCTCAATCGACCCATGACGATCCGCAGTTGATCAAACTGTCCAGAGAATGCAGGTTTTACGTCTGGAAGAATTAAACCACATTGAGCAATCGCAATCTCTTGCATAGATAATGTCCTTGGGATTGAATGCATGATACGTTCGAATGAAATCTGTTACAAATGAGTATTTTGAACCTTGTCAGCATATTTTTTGTAGTACAGCGCCGTCTATCTTTGTTTCTTGAACTATTTTTTTTTTCGCATAATCCGTCTCTCCATCTTTTGAATAGTATGTCCACCCATTTTGTAGCCTTCACACTGAGTAGTAGTTCGCTGTGTAGAGAGCTTAGAGTAGGGGTGTTTTAATTTTAACCACCTTGCATTTACAAACATGAAATGATGAGGTCAGATATAAGACTTGTATTATTATTTATAAATAGATGCCACAGTTTATTTCCAGATATTCAATCATTCCCTTTAGAAATTAATAGGAGAGTGGTTATGAATGTTTCGTGCACCAGTACAACATGGTATTTCATATGTACAATGAAGAGATTCGCATATGGATTTCGTGCACTTTATTTTTCGCTGAACGGAAATTTGGTGCAGATCCACACAATGTTTATGACAAGAGCCGATGTTGATAATAAGGACGTGCCAAATTTCATTTGTCAATGTCATTGTAGTTTCGAAGTTATTGCGCTCACATACTCGCAAATACATAGATCAATAGACGGTCAACTTTTTAACAAAGTGGCCCCAAATGTTTAGATAGATCTACAACTCTAATGGTAAATTCAGATGTTTTACATCATCCATCTCTCTCACTTTTTAATTATCTCTCACTTATTGAAGTTCGCTTTTTCTCACAAACATGTCAGAAACAAATGTATCTCACACTAATGTATCCCCTCTTGTAAACAGCATAAGCACCGAGTCCAGCTGTGGTAGTAGATATCACCAAATAAACTTTGAAAACAGAAGATTTTTTTTTATATTCAATACGTGCATATTCTGTGACTGTAAAATGTGCATGTTTTCATGGTGTAAAATTTCTAGTACGAGAGTGTGTGTCATATTAAGGTGACGGGAAACAATTGTCATCTGGGAAAACTGAGCTGAACTGCGAGTTTCTTGTATTCCAAGAATTTTCGAGTGTTCTGATGCATCTCATGTCAAATCTGCTGGCACTGACTTCCTTTTCGTTTTCTTTTGCAAATCTGATAATAAACATTTCGACAGCCGCTTCGGCTGTCTCATATCGAATCATTAAATGTAAAGCCTCACAACAGCTAGCCTATTTCCGCTCTCTGCATTATAATATATCACGAGGATGAATATCTATAAAATTAGAAATGCATAATTATAAATATCCACAACATCATAGTTTTAAGATTATAAACTAATGTATGCTGATGATAATATTAACCAAAGTAATATTTTTCTTCTGTCATCGAATGCTACATCAGCACCATTTTCAAACGCACATTAGATTTTAAAAAATTTTCATCTGCACTCTTTAAAATTGTCTAGACATTTCTAGAATAGTCTGTTTATGCTAAATAGCAATAGCGAATAAAAAGAGCTGAAGAGTTCTGGGAATTTTATTAATAACTACACGTGATTAATCATTTTTTAAATTAAAAAATACAAATTTTCACTTTATTCTTATGCACAAAAATTTCCTGTGAATCAGCTTTTCCCCATATTCTAATGTAGAAAAGTCTAATATTGCATCAAATATTAAGAGAGATATGAAAGTATAAAATTATTGATTTTCCCATTTATCGATACCTCTAGCAAGAAGAATATTATTGCCGATTAATCGTATTTCAAATTCCATAATTTATTTCTTTTTACAAACGAGACATTTCTTTAACTGCTTAGGGTAAGAACTGCGAGGTGCAACGGTAAGACACAAATATTTTTTGATGTACGCAGTTCTGAGTTGTGTCGTTCTTATTTAAGATATTTTTTTAGATTAGATTTTGGAGAATTTAATTGCACATGTTATGAAAATTTCGCTAAACTGCCGAATTATGAAAATGGATTAATTATCGATTAATTGTTGAATCACTGATTTCTTAGCTGCACAGATTATGGAAATTCCTCTAAAGAAGCTCTATTAATTATTTTGTTGGAAACAGGCTGAGTGGTTCGCCTCCTTTAGAAAACGCATAAATCTGCCTGGTCTTTTCAATTCCGCCAACACTGTAGGGAGAGTGTATTTTTCTCTGTCATCTTGATGTTTCCTTAAAGTGTATATTTAGAACATTTTATTCCATGAATTATCCATGGAATAACGAGCATTGCATATCATGTCCCAGTTCTTTAATTTCATTAAGCAACGTAGGTGTATGGTACTTTCTAGTTCTGCCCTAAATAGAAGGCAGAGGTTCTTAAGAGCAGATAACCCTCACTCCAGTCCTCTCATTTCCATCAAAGGCCACACAACTACCATACGGCGATTGCATTCATAAACGAAAGATTTGAAATCTGTTCAAGAGATATTTGTCCGTCGGTGATTGGACTTATCTAAACAAATGAAAGCCAGCATTTTGACCTGACTACACTGTGATAAATTTCGTGAAACAAAACAAATAACAAATACAAAAGAGCATCTGTCAATGGGAGGCGTGTTGGACAGGATTGAACGTGGATTTGGAATCACGCCATAGATTCTCTGCGGGGCTCTCTCATCCGGCCTTGTATCTTTTTTTTTATGAAGTAAGATGTCAATACGCCTATCTAATCTCTAGTCGAAACAAACGTGTGGCCACAGAAGGATTGATGCGAAAACAAACGGACTTCCACTACGACTTTAGATGGGATGCCAGAACGAGAAAGGAATCGCTAAATGTGACGACCTGGCTCTTTTTTTTTTACATGCATGAAAAACGCACCAGTCTACACAGCAACAACATAACTAAGTTTATATTAATAATTAATTTCCATTATTAGGGCACATAAAAATAATTATTTTGTATTACTCATTCTAACAAGTATAACCGTCACTGAGTATAAGATTTGCAGATTAAATAAAATATCATTTATTAAAATTTATTGGTTTAAAGCAATGCTTTTTTTCAGAAAGAATTGCATGAATTTATACATTAAGAGAAAGATAATTTACTAAAAAATGCAAAATGGTAAATATCGAGGAATAAATTTCAGTAGAACAATAAAAGCAAAAAAACCGAAACAAAATATTATTTATCGCAATATATAATTTCTTTTTCAATTTACAGCTGTTATAATGTAATTGTATTTTTAAATCTATTTTATGAATGTGAATATTTCCTTTTAAGAGGCTACTTTAGTTCCATATACATTAGTAAGATTAAATTTTAAGTTATTTATGGCCATTCTAAAGATAATTGAAAAATTAATTTCCTCGAGCCACTTGCGTGCTTTTCACATATGAAAGGCATTTTAATCTTAAAGAAGTATAAATGCTTCAGTTATTTAGAAAATATTATTAGAAAGCTTCAGTTTGGAATTCATTATTCCTGTACGTGCATCTTTTGGGCATTTATATTCAGGTTATGATGCAAATTCTGTTCACACCGTTTCATTATATTGAAACTTATATCATGACTTTATCAGGCTGTCTTAATGCAAACAGAATGCACGTTTCTTCCCTCCTTTTTTTCCGATTTCTGCCATACAAGGAAATTTTCGGTGTTATTATTCATAATGCCAAGCCTCATTGCTCCGTTGTAAATATACCGTGAGTATTAACCGAGTTTTATCTTTTCATCTTCAATCGAAATGAAAATGTAGTATTTCCATGGGATTGCATAATTCACGTAGAATTCCATAACCTTCTCTAAGACGACCAACACTCAGTTTCATGATACACAGTAACATTTCACCTTGAATGTTACCAAACGAATGATTATTTTTTTTCGTATGAATAATCATAATCTGTCATATAGATATGAAAATCTGAGACAATCTGAGAAAATCTGAGTGTAACCTTTTTGGTGAAGGTAACACTTTCTCTTAGTAGTTTTCACCATTAGTGATATTATTCGTCATCGTCTATTTGGCAAGCAACAACTCTTCGCATGATTTTTTTAAAATGTCGCCTATTTAATTAAAGCGCACAAATAATAAAAAAATAAGGCATTGAGGAATGTTTCCACACCACATGGCATCAGTAGCTGGCTACAGAACGCAAAATTGGCACTCTAAACATTTATGATCAGTGGCAAAATGTAGCATTAGATCAAGGACAAAACCTTTTGTATTATAAAAAATAATTAAATGCAGACTATTTACATTTCCTTTACCCAATCCATTGTTAAATGTGATGATATTATTAAAAGTATTGTATTTAAATTGCTAAGATTTATAGTGCCAAGAAAAAATTCATATATGTGATGGCTAAAAAACATTTTTACTTCAGGTATGAATGTCCACATCTGGAATAAAAACATCTTTCTCTTGAAATAAGTGATAAAAAAATCATAAGCTCCCGTATATTCAAAATATCCTTCCTCTTGGCCAGTTTCAATTTCATTACATTCGTTACTTCAAAGAAGCTGAATTTTATAATTTTTTTTCATTTATTTCAGTATAAAGCCTTGCAAATTATACTAACTTTACAATGCTTACTCTATTAAACTTTTGATTAAATTTTCATGCCCTTGGTAATCATTCAGAGTAATATTCTAATCCTCAAAGAGTGGGAAATTTCACTAACACTCTTTCCGAAAATTTCCTATAACTTTTCTGAAAGTGTCTTCCTATAACTTGAGTACAAAAAAAAAAAAAAAAAAAAAAAAAAAAAGAGAGATGGGGGTGCCAAAGTTTCAGTCACTCCATACAAGTGCAAGTCTATTTTTTTCCAGATTAAGTGAAAGTTGCAAATATATCCTCAGGACAATCAACGTATTCAGTTTCATTCATTAGTAATACGTCATTTTTAATGAAAACCTAAAAACTTCTTCTTTTTCTGTTTCAAATGCGTTCTGCCATGAAAAGAAAATCCGTGAGATAAGCTGTTCAGACTGCAACGGAATAGAGAACGTTCCAAATCCAATAAGGCATTGTGTCGATGCGTCATCCCAAAAGGGTTCCAATTTTATTTATTTTTTTACTTGCACTGACTTTAAAAATCTTGTATCATAACATTAGGACACACTCATTATATTATAGTCAAGAATGGTTAAAGTAGTTATTGTTGAAACTCATACTGCAGAATATCACTGTTTTATTCTTGAAATTATTAAAAGCAATTTTCCTGTCTAAAATGATATCGCATTAAAACATTCTAATCCCCTCCCTTCCTAAATCTTTGGAGTCTGAGAACGATAGTTTGATTTCATTTAATTCTAAATTCTTTTGATATATATATATATATATATATATATATATATATATATATATATATATATATATATATATATATATATATATATAAAATTGAGAATTCGTTTGTTTATTTCCTTACTAATTTGAACCTCTCAACGAATCCGACGGCGCATTTCTTTGTATCTAGAAGGATTCACAACAATAATAAAAAGGTTTTACGACTATATGAGAGTAAAATGGGAGTTGAAATGTTTTACGCTTCTCCGCCATAATTCTTGAATAAATCATTGCATAAGAAAATTTTTACACCATTTTAAAATTTAAAAAAAGTTTTTAAGTAACATTAATTTCATTGCTCGCTCAATTTATTCTCTTAAAAAGATTGTATCATTCTATGAATTAAATGTTTGTCCGGCAGTCAATCATACGTTATTGGCTCCAAGCTATAAATAAACAAATTTAGAATACATATATGTTACTACAAATGTGATTATGTATAATCACAAAGTGACTATTCTTAATCACTATTAAATTCAGTGGAAATTTATGAATAATCACCAGATTAATAGCAACCATAACATATATCTTCTAAATTTGAGACAAGTCATGCCTCTATACAGCATCTTTCTCATTGGACGAAAGTGGGGGACAAGATTAGCGTGAATATCTTAGACATTATTGCCAGGCTCTCCGCTGAACACTCTATACACTTTCAGTGGGTCCCCTCACATGTTGGTTTAAATGGTAATGAGATAGCGGATAATTTAGCTAAGGCTGCCTCAGCTGACATATTTCATGGTGATGCAACACTAACTTATTCTGAAATTTCCTCTTTCAAAAAGATAGAGTCGAGTGCATTTTGGAGAGTCCCACCTGTTCACCCTTGGTACTTTGGTAAGAGTCCTGCTTGGTGTCACCGCCTGAATATCTCTAGAAAACAGCAAACGGCTCTCTCTCGTATTTTGAGTGGACACACCAAATCCCTCACCTTCCAACACGGACGGAGGATCTTTGCTGAATGTCCTTGGTGCAAGACAGATCAAGCCTCCCGCAATCATATTCGTAAATGTTTAAATTTTACGATTTTTGAGATTTTAAAGAATCCTCTATTGTTTTTGGACTGTTTAGAGATCTTTGGTTTCATGGAAGTGGTATAGAGCAGCTATAACGCCTGGGATTAGAAACAACAACAACACATTTGAGACAAAATATTTATCCGAAATCTTTATATGTGTAACTACGGTTCACATTAAATTTCTCGAGAGACTGAATATAAAAATTGTACGACGTAAAAGTATTTGTATTTTTCTTTCTCTGATCTTCATTTAGAACAGATAAATGCAGACAAAGTCGTGAATACTACGCATACATTCGAAAGAATGAAAGCTGGTGCTTAAATTTACATATCACAAACACTTTTTAGAATTTTCCAAAAACGGATCATTTTAGCATGATGCTGTTGATACATCTTTCCGATTCTTTCATTTAAGTCATTTTCTGTAGGTTATAACTTTGTTCCAACGTTATTAATCTGAAGCAAGAAAAGAAAGTGGAGAATATTTATTTTCTTTTAGATGTAGCAATATTAACGCCTCGTTTTGAAGCTAGGAAAAATATGTTTTAGAATGGATGTCATTATTATGATTCGTAGTCAGACTATGAGGCGTCAACTCTGAACTTCCCCATCACACCAGACAGACAATGTTTCATCTCATCCGTTTTAACTCGCAGGTTCGTCCACACAGGGACTCTTTTTTGGAACAGAGTCTCAATGTAGAGTTAAGGAAAGTATTTAAACTAGAATGTACCCATCTGATATCAGGAACTTAGAACGAAACAGATAGGAGGAGCTTATCTAGTTTCCTTTGAAAGCCGATATTCCAGAGGTTCAGCAGTCATCATCATTCCTGGTCGATATCAATGATTCAACACATTATTCGTAAAACGATAATGAAGGACGATTGAAACATTTGAATATTTATTTACATTTCGATCACATTGACTCTTTTAATCAAAGCCTGTAAGCATTTGACATCTGATTAAATACGTATCTCAGAAACATGCGACATACATTTCTTATGACTGCAATAACGTTACTCAATGAAGTTACCTTAAACGTGTTTTTTCGGCCCTCTACAAGCCAGACCGCTTGACCTATAGCCACCCCTCTATCTGGAGAGTGGAAATATGCAATCGGAGAGATTTTTTTTATTTATAAGAATTTTAATTTATTAAAAAATAAGCTCATTGTTGATGTTTTTACTTGATACATTCCGGCATTATTATAGCACAACAATCATTTTTACATCGATTCAAAGTCAATCGATTCAATCAATGACTCCCAATGAGCTGCCAGAAAATTTTTTGGTTCCGATTCATTTTAAACAAGCGTTTAGGGATCATTCACAACAATAGTTTATTTTAATAGTGTGAATGGAAGCGAAACCCTTTTCTGAGTTTCATCAAATATTTGATAACGTGATTTTTTTATTGGAGACGAAAGAAAGATTCTGATTCATTTCTTAGTAGTGAATGTATAAAAAAATGAAGTTATGATACATCTCATTTTAGAAAATATATGTATTATACATAACAACACTACGATGTTATGGAACGGGTCTCCATGCATGTGCACAATGAATAAAATATGTGCAAAGTTATTAAAATGGCGCGTCTTTAATGTCTGACAGTTTGACAGAATCATGGACATGAAGTTATCTGAGCGATTGAACTGAAATGGATTATAACCAATATCTCCAGCAAACCAGCTGGTTGCCAAAGGTAACTAATAAATAAGTAGAACATATTCACTCAGCTATTAAAATAAAATAAAAATATCCTAAAGTGAAACCTCAACATGTTGAAGTTAAAAATATGTTGAAATAAAAATATAAATCGACCCGTTTTTTTTATTTATTTATTGTTTAGTTTATTTTATTTAAGCATTTTAAAATGTGCGCTGCTGAGGGCCGCAAAATAACCATTGCATCCAGTTATGAATTCAAAGAATATTTTATTTTTATTTTTATCATGCGTTGTTTTAACGAAGACATACCACTTGGTGAATCAGCTATCATACGACCTATCTGTAACATGTAGATGGTAGAAATGCCGATTTTAAAAGTTAATAACTTGAATCTTATCCCAACAGTATAGATGCCAAAATATAGTATTTTCATTATTTTCTATTCATTTTTAAACTGAATCACTTTTTTTATTAAAAATTTGTTTGGTATCAAGATATTTTCTGTCATCTGTATTCAAATAAATTGCAGTCCAACCTCTTATTTCGAATCTAGAAAAAAAATAGTTTTACAAACAAAGTGATAAAAAATTTTATCCTATTTCCAAATAATATCCACTAAAAATTTTAGAATGAAATGAGGCAAAAATTTCTTAATAATTATATTCTACCTTCTTAGTAACATAAAAAAATGAACTAAATATTTTTATAAACACTTACTCCATGTTTTTCACATAAATAAAAAGCACATTATTAGGCAAAATTTCTCGAAATTTTTTTTTATCTATATTACCTTAAATCGTTTAGAAAGGTAACCTTTCTTCCTTTCCTTTTTTTAAAAAAGTAAAGTAGTGCAGGAACATTGAATACACATTTTGAATTTTGTTGAAATAATCGCAGCATTCAAAACAAGCATTTTTTTTATCATACATTATTTTAACAAAGACATGCGACAGCGTGAGTCTACTATCACTGGACCTTTCTGTAATATGTAGATAGCCAAATGCCGATTTTAACGGTGCATCACTTAAATTTTCGGCATAGATTTTTTATAATAAGAATCAAAGAAAAAATGTTATCAATAAATGTTTATCTTTCTTTTAAGCTTCAATTGAAAGACATTAAAAAGTATTCATTTGTCCACATTTTCAGAAGGGGTAGTTAAATTCTTAAGATAGAAATTCTACATTTTTCTTAAATAATTAAATGCAGAATCCTTTTCAAGAACTCTTTTTTAACTGTTATGAAAGAGAAGCGTTTCACATTGAAGGAAATGGCAAATAAACAACTGGGTGTTTCATCTTTCATTGATAGTTTAATGGCAATGCTTCTGCATCAGGGAGGCTCAATAGGTTGGGTGGAAGGGAGGAAAAATTGTAAAAAAAAATGTGATCAGGCAATTTAATCTTCAAGTTCGGGGTGCAATGGCCAATGTCTGAAAGCAGATTCAGATACCCTGTTCATCAAATCAGATATCAAACTCTCCTTTAAAGAACTGATTTATTTTGATACGGTCTGTCACAAGATCAGATTCGTTTAACGAAAATGGAAAAAGCACGCGCATTTGGCGGGAATACATAAATCACGAAGTGTCACTCCATCTGAACTGGCAACCCTTCGAAATTTGTATACAGCTCGTAGTAAACACGCCGTATAAAAAGGAGAAGAAAACTCACTCGCGATTCATTGACCATTTCCAGAATTATGAAACTCGATTTGGCAATGCAGCTAGTTATCGTGACGGCTGTGTGTTTGTTTTTCTTCAGTGCCGATGCGCGTGTTATAAAAGTAAGTCATAACAAACTCTTTTATATAAATATTATTATTATTATTCTACAGTATTTCATTTTCGTAAACAAAATATATTTTTAATTTCAAATTTTTATATTTCGAATATTTTTTTAGTTATTATTATCTTTACTTAATTATTCTTTTTCCTTAATCTCAATTTAAAATTTCATTAACCTTCGGGTTTTTTTAAAAATGCATCGTAACCTTAATTCGACGAATTCATTCTTTAATTCTTGTTTTCAGGTATAAGAATTTAACTAATTTAAGACAACCATGGTTGAGTAAGGATCATGATGAAAATATGTTCTCAATCTTAATAAAATTTTGAGTTTAGCAAATGTGAAGTAATTTTTACAGATATCCATGTATTGCAATTTACCACTGATCTCTAAGCCTATCTATCATTCTCATGAATTAATAACTCTGATGCTTTAGAAAGATAGGTACTAATGCTCTTCATTAATTCTTAATACTTGAAGCTGAAATCTTGCAATTTTTAAGAATAAAAATTGCTTATTGCTCAATTCAAATAATGAGAGGCGATATTATCCTTCTCATTTTGTAATTAGAAAATACTTTGATCTCTAAACGTACCATATATTAAATAACATTGTATTACATAGCTTTTGTCTAACTATCAAAATTGCTATTTCTATAAAATTTCTATAAAAGTGTTCGGCATTTATTCTTTCATTACGTAAAGTGAGTTCGTATGCAATTTTAAATTGTTGTAGCTTTGCAACAAAAATGAATTTGTAAAAAAATGGTGGGCAGTAAAAATTAAAAAAAAAAAAAAAAACCATGGCACTCATTAAATCACTTATTTTGAAATATTGCTGAAGAACCGTTATCGTTTCACTTTTATATATTTTATTTATATATTTCTTTAAAAAAATATTTAATTTTTACCATTTTCCAAGGTTTTTTTTTATTGCTATTATTATTATTATTATTTTATTTTTTATTAGCTGTTAAATGGAAATATTTCTACAAAACAGACCTCTTTTTTAAAAAATATGTGCTATTTCAAAATAAAACATTTTTTTTCAATTTAATTTTTCAAAAATTTCAAAATTCCTCTTTTTTTGCGTGTTTTGTCACTTTCTCTAAATAGTTCCAAAATCCGTATCCCTTCTTTTTTTTTCGGGAAATTTTTTTTTCTTAAGCTTTGATAATTTAAAAAGTAAATTACATGTGTATCTCGACAATTTGTTTCTGTTTTTTTTATATGAAATTTCCATAAAGTTTAAAATTTAAATTAATTTTTGAATTTAATTTTGAGTCCTGGTTAGGACTTTTGTTTTAGAAATAAATATAAATTAATTTAATTTTAAAAATTTTGTAGAAACAGGGATAATGTTCGTGTCACATGGCCAGCTTAACTAATAGCCACCTAAACATGCCTCAGCATCATACAGTCTACATCTTTATCTTCATCATATCTGCCTTTTTTATAAAAGAAAAATGCATAATCGTTTCACTTTTGACTATTACAATGCGGAAGAGAAATGCAATTGCCATATGAGAAAGCTTTTCAAGATTCTGCGTATTATATGCATGCGGAGTGCACTTTGAAAATTCAATGGGATTAAATCCAAGACAGCGTAACGGCATATTTTAAATCCATTTCTACGTACGCAGTGACATTTAATAAAAATGAATTTCAACACATTGATATTCATATTTATTAAAAAGATTTGTAAGAATAATTTAACAAAAATATAAGTGAAATTAACTCAATGCGTTATGAATTTTATAAAAGCATTAGTCTAATTTAGGTTAATTTTCATCAACATGGCGAAATATAAACGTGATCCACTGAAAAGGTTGCGCTTTTTTGTAAGCAGTGGATCCAAAGAGAAAAAGACTTATCTAATAAAACTGTGTGCAAAACGTCAGCAATTCTTCTGATGTTATTGTAATTTTGCCAAAAATAAACTTTATTACGTTAAATTAATATTACATAAATAAGCACAACGCAGTATTTAAAGCATGAGAAAAATTTAGTAAGAAAAAAAAAAGGAATAAAATGCCTGCATTAGGAAGCGATGCAGAAAAAAGCGATGCGTCTATTCAAACTCTAAATAACCAGCAATTCCAAAGGCAGAAGTGTCCATTCTTCAAAGAGGATCTATGTCAGTTGTCTGTTGACCGGAGAATACGATAGTGCAGCAGACATCCCATATATAATCAAATGAATTTAAATCAGGGGAAAGCGCTAGGGGATTTTTATTTTTCAGAAGTTTCATTCTAGCTTTTGTGCTTGACCCTCATTGCACATAAATGCTATGTCTTAACCTACAGTACCTCGAATCAAACGCACAGATCAGGATAACTTCCTCACAATAATGTTCTTTGAAAAACATGAAACTGCATTCTTTCATTCATCATTATACCACATGAGCACTCTAACTACCTGAATGGTTTGTTTCGCTCATAGTGGAATGGAAATGTGTCCCTATCAATTTTCATATTAAATGGCATCGAGAATCGCTTGTGAGATTAAAACGACTCTCATCGGTAAATAAGGCATGATTCCAATAAAGAAATGTTCAGCAGTTGTATTCATTAAGCCATAGTAAGCGGAGTCGCCGATGGTCTGCAGTCAATAGTTTGTAGCAATCCAAACGTTGGGCGAATACGACACTTTTATGCAATCATCTGACCACAGTTTCGCCCGGTTTACATACGCAAGTGCTGCTTTCGGATGTTGTCAGCTGTCCGTTTTCAGCATTTTTTTTTTTTCCACCAGCATGGCGATATATCGGTACTGAAATATTATTGTTTTCCTTTTCCGTCCCCTATCAACCTTTATTACATCTGTACTTGTACTTTCGTCAACACTTATTATTCATCGTTTTATGATGAAGCGTTACTTTGTTGTTTAAGTTTTGCGCTTTACTATATTTTATCAAGCTGTTTTGACCGTTTCTAATGTGAATGATTCAGATGTAAATGGAAAAAAAAAAAAAAAAAAAAACAGATAAGACAAAGTTTAAAAACTTACTAAAAGGCCCAAAAAATTATTTTAAATTGGGATGTAAGAATATGAATTACACTATCAAAAAATAGACAAAAAAGTGAGCAAAGCAGCTTGGTAATGAGTACTTCTGATTGCGCTTGTGTAATCTTTACATCTACCCTGTGCAGACGTGGAAAACGCAGAGATTACACACACGACGACTTGGATGAAAATCTTAAGACTTATTTCTAAAAATTCAGACAATTAGGTAATTTTCTCTTTTAAAGCATAAGGTCAAAATCCTATAATCTAACCTCTTTCTATTATTCCTTTGAGTTAAAACAGTTATACAACCAAATAACAGAATAAAATCAATGTTTACTGTTTTATTTTCTGCTCCAATCAGAGAAAAAAGTTATGTTTATATCATTTATATAACCAGAGTTTTTGAATGATTAGAAGTATTTTTTCTTAGTTTTTAAACATTGGATAATGAAAAGAGCAAGAATGAATCAAGTTATTTATAGATATTTTTCATAAATTCTTACCAAATATAATTGTCAAATATTGAAATACTATCATCTGTTTGCAGAGAAGCGCGAAAGTGACTTACTGTTCGGGATCAACACCATGTGGCTGGGAAATCTATCAACCCTCAACCAGATCGGTGGAATACTTCGTCAAAAGCCCGTAAGTACAGCCATTGAAATCTACTGATTATGCTTTTTAGATAAACTCTGTTAGGATACAATTGTAGAATGGAGAAACCAATCTAAAATCGCATCATTAGCGATACATTAAATTCTTGATTATCCGAACTGATGTATGAAGTAAAGAGATTTAAAATGTTAAAATTGAAATGAATAGTACTGTATTCCTCATAAAAAAAGTTTTCGAGATATTAAGGAAAACTTCTTAATCAGAAAGATATTGACTTGAAATTGAAATTTGATACTTGATTTTGATTTTAGAATTGCATTTCTGTGTCAAATTTTGGTTTCAATCATCGAGATATTTAAAAAAAAATGCATCCCTAATATATATTCGATTTTCTTCAGTATCTCAGGAAGTATAAAACACTCATATGTGGACTGAAAATAAAAATTTGAGCACTCATGGACCTTGCCAAGAACCACAATTTTTATACGGAGGGATAATACCTTCATTTAGGAGTATGTGAGAACATTTTAAGGAAACTACTTTCGCTGATTTTGTAAAAAAACGTAAGAAAACAAGCTTGCAATCAGCAGAAAATGACTGACTTCCAAGATCTCACTTTTTATGCGGATAGGGGAATAACGCTTTTTTTAGAGAGAATGCTAGAACGTTTGGGGGCGACCACAGCCGTTGGTTTTCTTTGGGGGGGGGGATTTTTACATTTATCCAGATAACTCTTTTCTACTCTTTTAGCAGATTCATACTGTTTTGATTCACTCCTGTCAGTTGCGAATTTATATGTAAAATAATTTATCTGTACTTGTCTATGTCCCAATTTAAAAAGACAATCTTATCATAAAATTGCGGCAAATGCTTGTTTTCTAATGAATTTAGATGTCATTAAATGAAAGGCGATAGGAACTGGAGTAATTAAAAACACTAGGGAAAATTGTAGTTTCTTTATAAATACCATTAGCATTGTTGCAGAGTCGCAGCATTTAAGAAGCTAGAGGTAACTTTCGCGTCTTTTAAACGCACTTAAAAAATTCAATAAGTGCAATTAGAATTATTCAGTTTCCTAAATGTAGCTCCGTAAAGATATTTTTTACTTTCTCTTGTGATTTCTTAGAAGTATTTTTCTGTTGACTCATTCCATAATTTAACGTTAAAATTTGCCATATAATATTCATGTAATGCAACAAAATATAGGGGGATCGCTTGCAAAATTGAACTTTTAAAACATGCCAATATTTAGGATATATTTCACTTGAAAGTTTTTCTATGGCAACCACTTCTTTAAAAAAAAAAACATACAAGGACAATAATAATTTGTTTCGATTAGGCGTCTCTCTATTCATATCCACTCGTGTTTCGCAAAGCTTACATTTTAACCAAAATTAAAGTACTGATGCAAACAAAGATATCCTACATATTTTGTTCCAAGAAAGGTATCGTAGCAGATCCTCGGATTGGGACTGGAGGATCACTTTTTTGAATACCTTGAACAGTCAGCAATTTGAGCGGACTTTTAGAGGATATATAAATATTAATTCGGAAAATAATTACATTTCCTTTGTTAAATGATAAGACATTATTTCAAATAGCTTCCCAATAGATTCTAAATTGGGATTCATTTACGGTACAATTCATTCAAAGACAATTGAAGTTAACATTAAGGAGAAAAGATTTGAAATACATCGCTTAAATTGTCTTGAATATGATCTCTATATATTTAAAAGTATTTGAGACGTTTGCATAAAATTCAGCTTTAAGTAGTGTGAATCTAGCATGAGATCTTTGGTACTTTTTATGGAGGATTAATAACTGGCATGCGATTAATACGCAAGTACCCAAAAATCGAATATGCATTTTAGGCGTCTTTTTTTTTTTTTTTTTTGAGTTATTGAAATTAAAATTTGAGCTACAACAGTAGTAACAAGATCCTATACCAAATTTTATTTATTTAAGACATCGCATTGAATGCATGCGAAAGAACAGATCGAGAGACAATTAACTTTTTAACAGATTTTGTTCCTAACTTGATAAATGCTAAACCTGCATATCCAGATTTAATCTCTATGGATTCTGCAGTTTTTATGTTCATTTGTTCTCAAACAGTAAAATTTCCTCTGAATGAATTTCGTTTTAAATTTGATATGAATCAACAAAACTGTGGTGTAAATCAAAATTCCTCCGTCTAGCTCGAAAGGATTTTAGCTTTCGTGTTCATCGACAGCCGCCATTCCAAAAGTATGTTTTTCGGACTCTCGAGCTCGAATTTTTGTGACTTTTACGATCTCTTTGCATACTTGGTTTCGAGGAAATAAAAAAAAAAAACAAGGGACAGAAAACTGTTTTGCAATACACTCTATTGATCAGTTGTCAAAACGATCGGATTCTGCTTTTTCCACCACATTTGTTATTATTATAGTGGGTTCTTTATTATCCCGTTTCATCAGTCGTACTGCATTTTTAGAAGGGAGCTCTTTAAAGTGAAAGCAAGTCACTGAATGATTTGTAAACAATAGGCAGAAACTCAGATTCTGAGTTATAGGTTGTAAATTTATATAACATAATTTTCTCTCTCACACTGTGTGTGTTTGTGTCTATTTGTGTGTGTCTTTATTAAGCCTCCAATGATCCGGCACCTTCACTGATTCTGTAATTCTATGACTTTTATTTATATCCCGAATGAGGGAGAGTTTACTGTCATTTTTTTTATATTTTGCCCTTCAAGTCATTTACCATGATCTGAATCACCTTGCTTTGCACGTGAATCGATAAAACATTTCCAGTCAAAATTTAACTTGTTTTTGTTAAATGAAAAACAAATGTTACAAATTTATGTTTTCTATATAAATGAATCGTATTTTCCTTCTTTCCAGGTGCGACTGTCCCAGCGGCACGCAGTGCCTGAGGTACAGTGACGACATCTCCATCGCAGCCTATGTCTACAGGTGCAGGCAGGAGAGCGACGAGGGGCAGACCTGGGACCAATGAATCATCGGCCGCCGAATCTATTTATTGATCATTTTGTACATACTTTCATTATGCATGCTGACGAATAAAAGTATTATGCTTCGAGTAACCTTATTCGCGTTTCGCCCAGTTTCATGTTACATCGACATTTATCAAGTACCATACGAGTTATATCTGCATATATTTCTGTTACATTATTGCTACAAGTATCATCGCCATTTATCAAGTACCATACGAATGATATCTGTATATATTTCTATTGTATTACTGTTACACATATCATCAACATTTATCAAGTGCCATCCGAATGATATCTGTATATATTTTCATTGTAATAACTAATAAAAAGTATTATACTTTAAGAGTTATTTGGATCGTTGGATTTTCCTGTTTCCGTCAATACGCAGATATTCTTCTTGAAAAATCTTTATAGCTCTTTAAGGCACCTTGAAAATTTGTGTGTATTTGAAATTTTAAATTTGCACAAATTTTCACTTTATATATATTAATTCATAATTACCAAATCCATGAAGGAAATCATTTATTAATCAAAATTAGTTTGGAACTCTTGAAGAAGCAATCGGACGTAGCTCCAATACACAAGAATAATTTATCTTTCTAATGAGTTTTCTGGGAAAATCGGCTCAGAATTTTCCCTCGCGAAAAACTGTCAAAGCAGCCCTGTCGTGGTGTGTAATTTTGAGCATACTAAAGCATACATCTAGCAACTCGTTTTTGATTCATTAGGTTAAGAACATAATTATATTAGTAACAATTCTTAAATAAATCATTACCACTGCATTGCATTAGATATGATAATATATTTTAAAATATTGTCATTATATTAAAAGGTAAGAATAATTCCCTTTTAACAACGGTCCGGAGATCAACCAAAAATCGCAGAAGTATGAGAAGCAAATAGGATTTTATGTAAATTTAGTAAACATTTTTTTACAATGAATATTTAGGATTTTTTTTTGTTGTTGTTGTTGCTCCTTATTCTTAGTGGCTTTCTAATTTGCTATTGTTTTACACGTCTCATCATTTTACAATTTATGTTTTTCAATCCAGATATTTTCATTTTGATGCATTTTTTTTATCTATTAAATGTCTTTTGTTCTAGTGTTTGAGTCTCTACTTCTTACAATATACATCATGGTTAAAAAAAAAAAACCTTGAATTTTTTTCAAATTGTGTCATGCAACGGACGCCTTCATGCTGTTGCTATAATGTCATACGTAACCACCATATCAAATTGGCGGCTTTCAAGAAGTTTTATATCCAAAATTTAAATAATCGTACAGAATTCTATCGTGAAGAAAATAATGTTTTATTAATATTCTAGATTTCTAAGAAAAAATGTTCCATATAGTATGGCATTGATGCAGCTATACAGGATGTCTCAAAAAAGTAGGACAAGCGTTTATTTCCTTAACTGTTGCAATCAGGCATACTCCCAGTTTCAGAATTGTATCAAATAAGGTACCCAGATATATGAAAGTACATAGGCGTATGTGGAGGAGGACAAAAAATCAGAAAAATAAAATTTTCATTCGAGCCCCTCATCGAAAATATCTCTCTGTGAGTAAAATGTTTTTCTTACACTCATCTATAAGTTAATATAAGATAGTTGTATTTTATTGAGATAAGATTTCTAGCCGGTATTGTATATAATTATAAAAAATAATTGTATCATATAAGAACACAGAGTTTCAAGCTCGTATCTTCAAAATTGGCAGAGATATTGAAAGACATATTTAATGACTTGGACCATTTTTCCATAACACCACCAAGTGTTTGAGCGAGACTTCTCTTGTTAATTTCTGGGATAATATACATATCACGAAAGATTATCGGAAAGAAGGAATCAGAAAATAATAACGCCTTCATTCACTTCAATTATTGTTTTAAATGGCCAGATAATACATTAGTAGAAATATTCAAAAGCTTGTTTAAAATGAACACTTTGGACAATACTATGAAAATGCATTCTTTCATCAATACTTAGGCACATGCGATCGAGTTCATCACTTGTCATACAAAGAGAAGCTTTCTGTATTCGGCGGCAAAGATCTACGCTGCCAAAGTGAATTCTTCCCTTCATTCAGATACGATGCCAATCAAAACTGCTAGATGAGTAGATGAGTCAGCGCTCAGAAAATTGTTGCACAAAATGGAACCAACGAGAGAGTTTCTAAAAATGCCACGCATACATTTATAGAAAATTGCTATTGCTGATAAATTTCTTATACAAAGAATAGATTTTTCACCCTTTCAAAAGTAGTAATTAGGAAGATGAATGTTTCTGTCTCGATTAGAATAACATTCGCCTGCCTGCATTGCTATTCTCAGAAAAAAAGGTTTGATTTCATCTAAGGTAGAGCCCAATTGTAAAATTCTCGATATCAATTCTTGTCCCTATAACTCTTTTATAAGTTTATGGACTTCATGAACACTGATCTGAGCTGAATGTATGAATGTCAATTATTACTTTGAAATATTTTCTATTCTCTCAATTTTGGAATGCTGAATTCTGGACTGACTGTTCGTACTGTTAAGTTTGTTATAAACTGAAAATCCAATAAGACTGTTAAGTTTGAGGATAATCTGAATAATCAGCCAAAATGTCAATTTCTGTATCGCATACATAGTTTTCATCCACTCCGTTCTTCTCCGATAAAATAAGAAGTCTTGTTTGCAATCACTGGATCTTTTCAGGAACACATTGCCTAGAAAAATGACTGGAATTCGGTAAACGACAGTGATATTATTCTACAAATGAGCCAATTACATGAAGCACAAATTGTCAACATATTCAAACATTCCATGTTACTGAAATCTGTTTTTGTTTTAGAAAACCCGCCAGTGAGGGCAAAGAATTTCTTTTTCTCGCTCGGAATATTAGAGCTTCTCTGATATATCACAAATGTTCAATTTCTCAAGTTTCTGTCTCTTTCCTTCTTACAAAATCGATGTTGCAACTGCAGACCTAATTAATTGACATTTAGAACTCCATTATGTTTAATTAGAAAAATTCTTTGAAGTCATAGTAATAGAATGTTGTGCTACTAGACAGATGTTTACGTTTGATAGTTTTTCTATATTGCATAAATTTACATTTCTGAAATAAATGTCTTCATCTAAATTTGCGTTTAGTCCCTCTAAATTTAAAAATAATATATATATATGCGCATAATAGAATATGAAACTTATGGTAATAAGTTTCATATTTCTATTATAACACAGGGTAACACAGAAATATGAAAGGGTAACATAGAAATATGAAAGGGTGACACAGAAATATGAAACTTATGGTATGCAAAGATAAATGTATTAAAGATATTTTCGTAACTGACACTTTTACATATAAAAATTTAATATTTTTAACTGTTTTCTATCAACCTCCACAAAAGTCAAATTGCTTTTTAACATTTCTCCGCCTTATTTAATGAAACTTTGTAATTGGAAGTATATGTCTAGGTGCAATATTTAAGGAAATAAAAATTTGTTCCCGTTTTTCGGAATATCTTGTACACACATACACACACGCGTATGCATATATATATCGCGCATTAGTAATAATTGTATTCTAGGAATAAAATTTTAATTCCTATATTTTTGTAATATTCTTCATTCCTTCCTTTATTTCTTATCAAAAATATAAAGTTCGAAACAAAACCATAAAAGGTGAGATTCTGATAGAAATACTTTAAATAAATTGGAATTCTAATCAAATTTATAATTTATTATAACTTTAAATGTTTAAAATGTTGAAAATTATTTTAAAATAAACTAAAATTTAGTATTTTTCAATTTAATTTCTGTATAGCGTCAAATCTGTGAAATGAATTTATTTTTAGTTAGTTTATTGATTGATAATTAGAAGCTATAAAATTAATAAAATATTCTATTGTCATCAGAAAAAGAAATGATGGAAGTTTCAGAACTCAAGAACGTTAAGGAGAGAACGAAAAATCGATTACGATATTCAGTCCTTGCAAATGCAAAATTTACAAAGCGAAATTGAAGCATTAATAAAAATAAAGAGGAGGAAAGTGCTATTATGAATACTAAAGACTTAAAAATTACATAACATATAAGTACAAAATAAATATAAAGAATTTTATTATAATTAAAATATATTTAATATTATAATAAATTCTTAGATAAAATAAAATTGTTCTCTGTTGGCATTTGGCTTAGCATTTGGTGAAAACAGCCTTCATTTTTACCTCCTACAAATATACAGAATAGTCATAAAAATAATTTCTCTGATATATGAGTCCACAGTGGCCTTTTCGCTCAGCCAGTCGAATTCATACATTTTTTATTTGAAGACATGTGTTCGAGATTCCGCTGATTTAAAGCAATAAAGAACTCGCAGTTCAGTTATAGTGAAAAAATGCGAAATTTTTGGATGACAAGAAACAAATTTTTCCCGTGCAAGTTGATTATGGCGTTAAAAATTATAAATGGCGTTAGAACAATAGACATATAATTGAAATTGCAGGAATTAAACATTTTCAAAGATTATTGTAAAGGACAATTCACAGAGGAAGTGCATTGAGGCATTTTGCATAACTGACAATCCTTTGAGCAGAATTTGCTCAAAATCTGATAGAAATCTACATATTTTGTATAAGACCATATACCAAATTCCATCCGTCTAGATCAAGTCGTTTTTTGAGTTATCCTTGTCACAGACAGACGGACAATTTCCAAAACTGTGTTCTTCGAACTCAGGGACTAAATGTAACTAAAATGTGGAGATTCATCTTTTCATAAGTGTTGAAAATTTGGATGTCCCGGGAACCAATCTTCTACATTCTGTTCTGCACATGTTTCTTTTTAAATTCCAATACATCTCGAGAAATAGTAACCTAGAGATAGCGTATCAACTTTGCGATTTTTCCCTCTTCAGATATGATGAAGGCAGCAGATGGCCGCTGCAGGTACTACAAACAGATGAGACACTTTTCATATTAATTGGAAACGTTAATTCCAAGAAGAAAGAGGCTAACAAAAATTCTCATGATGTGGTACCAGTACCCTTACACAAAGCTAAAGTGAATGTGCAGAGTGGTATCGCAAACACATTTGTTCTCGGTACCTTAATTCTTTGAGAAAGTCACTTTTTTAGGTATAAAAACGCGATCCATCACGTGTTCAGTATACAACAACATTACAAAACTACATAATTCTAGAAATGTAGCTGCGAAAGGTCATGTATGGATGCGAGATGATGTTGCTCCACAAGTCACCAACCATGTTCGATACGTCCTGTAACCATACTCAATAATAGAATCATATCCCAAAATTTTTCATTTTTACCGCGATCCACAGATTCACTCAAAGGATTTCTGGCTCTGTAGTTATTTGAAAGTATTATTTTAAAGTGTACAACACATCGATTCCAAAATTGTTGTCAGATTTGAAAGAAAAGACAAAACGTGAAGTTTTGTGCTTTCTTCCAAATCAGAGGAGGAAGTTAAACAGATTCCTTCATTGAAGTTACTTTTGTCATTGTTGTCAACAATCTCCCGCAAGCAGTACGTTGTCACATTATATGCTGGAAGGTGGGCATTTTAAAAATTTGTAATTCAAGTAAAAGTTCTTATTTCCTATTCCTTTCTTGTGTTATCATCGTTCTTACACAATATTCTTCTTTGTAAATGTTTTACTCTGGCAATTTTTGTAACATATGTAATGGCCCAATGACATTTATTATGCAATATCTTGATCCAGAACGACCAAATAAGAGAGTAGCATAACAAAAAAAATTATCTTATTTAAAGCCTTATATATTTATACAAAAACAACTTGCTCTCATCTAGGTTAATATGATTTACAAAAATCAAACAACATTTGAAAGTTTAATCTTGAAATAGTTCCTCGATCAAATCGAAGAATGGACACCACAAGGGCGCTAACAGGTTGTAAGCTCCTATGGCTACTCCAGGTGTAGCTCCAGAAATCCGCTGCTCTTTATCAGGTGGATCCTAACACAGAAACCCGAATCACACGGAGCTTCTCGCAAAATCAGGAACAACTTCTTCAAACATCGACGTCTCCCTGACTTCACCTTCCACACCTCTCATTGCTCTCCTCTCTTTTCTCTCTTCTCTCCTTCTTCAAAACACCGCATTTTATTTCCTTCAGATCTTCCCCTCTGATTTTCTCATTGATGAACGAGAGTTCCTTATCACCTAATAGTAGCTCAGCAATGCTTCCTCAATGGTTTTCACTTGATTGTGGGAATGTCTGTTAAGGATCCATCTTTGAAATTGACCCCTCCCGAACACATGTTAATTATAATCAATTCACAGCTAAGAACGTCTAAGGTCTACCTGACTTCGTTTCTTAATGACAACGATTGCTGGTGATGGATCGCGTATTGATGATTTGAGGAGTCCCTTCAGCATGGAGAAAAAAGTTTAACATCAAAATATTTTGACGTTCTTCTCCCTTCAAGACATGATGGATCTATTTGAAACGACGAAACACTCCACTATGGCCCTTTATCTGGATACAACGTATGACCAGACACAATGACTTTACTAGTGAAGAGGATCCCCATCCCGTGGTCCGTAGGCATTTAAATATGCGTGGGGAAACGGTTGACCGGAATGCCAAATACCATGTGAGGAAAACGGGGAAACATCACAATGATTCTCCAACACTCTGATCAATCTGTGCAGGAAAAAAGTGGATGCCTTAAATCATGGCAATCTCGAGAGCATATTTTCAGATAACAATATCTGAAATGTCCTTTCGGGTAGTTAAGCGGATGGGCTGCTAGGATTTCATACACAAGGAAGTTATCTTATCGCCGCCTGCATTTTACCCATATGTTGGAAGAAGTTTGGCCAAAAATCGGTTCTCTCATGATTAAACCTCACAAGAAAACAATACATAAACAGAAAAAGTTTTAAAAAAAATTAAAAATTAATATGTTTGGTATAAATAGTTCGAAAAATATACCGTTATTTGTAACACAAAAAAAAAAAAAAATTCATCTGTAACAGTATTACGAAATACAGAAAAAGTTATATATATATATATATATATATATATATATATATATATATATATATATATTACTATATATATATATTACTATATATATATATATAGTATAAAATGAAGCCACCTGAAAGCGCTTGTATGTTAAAACCCCAAAAACTCGAGAAATACTTAACTAATTTTGGAGACATTTGTACCATCTTGTATGGCATTTATTGGGGAAGATTTTAGTATATTGAAGTCATATTAAAAGAAGGGGATTTATAATTGCGATTTTAGTTATTTTCCTACTACGATTCGCGCATGCGTAAAGCAGCAGTATCTGTGCTTTGCATTTATCCACGCGTAAGCGGAAATCTCAAACTTCGCAATGTGCGAATAGCAAGAGCTGTGGTATTCATATGCAATACATTTCTTTGTTTACGTCTGATTTTAAACAGCGATTCATATCTTATTATTCCCAAAAGAAGGAAATTCAACCTTGGCCGAAGCACATTAAATGTCAAAACACTTCGTTTGTTGCGCGATAATGAAAATGAGATTAAAGAAACGTTGAGTTAGCGAATATCAGAGAAAGAATGTCCACACTTTCTTCAAAGGAGAGTTCTTCGGATGAAGTGAAGAATAGTGTGCCTCCGAGTTTGTCGCCAATATGGCAACCCATCGGAAAGCTCTTCTTGCAACCCTAATGCTGTTTTGTGTACTACTTTTTTGCAATGGTTGAGTTGTACATGAACTACAACTATATTATGAAAAATGTTAAATTAAATATATTAAAAAAATATCGATTAAAGATTTAAATTTTATTCTTCATTATAATTAAAAGTTTATTAAATAAAGAAAGTTAAGCTTATAATTAAAAGTTATTTTCTTCTTTCTTTCTTTTTTTTAATGTGAATACGAACATAAAATATTTATTTTTTTGAAATTTTTAACTGTCAGTATGCGTTTTAAAAAATCGTCTGAATTCTTAATTTACGAAATCGTCTACATTCTCACCTTAAAAAAAGAGAGCTTCAATGGAATTCTTCGCAGTTCTCGTAATTCTTTTGGTGTTCTAACGGTTGATTTCATAATTCAACTTCATAATTTGTTATGCCGGCAATTGTGCAAGAATGGATGTTGGGTAAATGGGATGGAAGACAGTATTTCGAACCTGCAAACCTGCAAAATGGATGAAAGGTGAGTGATATATATATATATATATATATATATATATATATATACAGTGGTGGCCAAAAGAGTGGACATTTTTTGAAAGTTTCATGTTTTTCAACTTTGCATGCTTGTAGAATATATTAATTTTCACTTAAATACAAATGTTTATATATCAAACTAAAGGTAATTTATTGTAAAATTTAATAACAAAAACAGTATTACAATATCTATATTACATAAAAAGTGACGCTCATTTTAGTAGAACAAACAAACACAAATCGTTTTGAAGAATGACGTGTTTTGTAATAAAAGCATACTAGCCAATCACAAACACTGTTCTGCGAACCCATTAAATGCCTGTAACTATAGTTTAGGCTATTTGGATGGTAAAAGAGTTATTGTTGTGGAAATATTTTGCGGAATGATGCATACTAGTACAATTAAATAGAGTATTGCTGTTTTTGAATATTTTAAGTCCTTTTTTTTAATTAAACTAATTTTAAACAATGTCACCAACAAGAAGAACTGATTGGACACCTACAAATAGAAGACGAATTGTCATATTGAGAGAAAATGGCCTCTCTTATGCTGAAATTGCAAGACAAGTTGGTAGTTCAGTGACTTGTTCTGGTGTACGCAAGTTCTGTTTCGTTATGAAAAAACGAAATCAGTGGAAAATAAGGCCAAATCAGGCCAAAAAAAAATGCACAATTGCTACTGCCGATAGAAAAATTAAACTGCTATGCCTTCAAGATAGAAAAATTTCATCAAATGCCATTAGATGTGAAATTAATTCAGCGGGTATTGCAGTAAGTTCAAGAACAATAAGAAGAAGGTTATCAGGATTTGGACTACAAGCTAGAATTCCAAGTAAAAAACCATATTTAAATCAAAAGTAAAGCGAAAAATGAGTTAAGTGGGCAAAACAACACATTAAATGGTCAGAAAATCATTGGAAGCAAGTAATCTGGAGCGATGAGACTAAAATATCGGTCTTAGGTAGTGATGGTAGAAAAACGTGAGACATAGAGTAGGTGAAGCTCTTCATCCTGATTGCATTGAAGCAACTATAAAAACAACAACAAATGCCATGATTTGGGCACGTATGTCTGCAGAGGGTGTGAGCCGAATTCAAGTGATTGATGGCATCCTGAATGCCAAAAAATACATCGAAACTGTCCTGGAACCAAAATTGATACCTTCCATCAGGGATTCCCTTCCGTTTTTTCAGCAGGATTCAGCTCCATGCCACACAGCAAAAGTATGCAAAGCATGGTTTCAAAATAAAGGCATAGATGTATTACCATGGCAAGGAAACCGCCCTGATCTCAATCCAATTGAAAATTTGTGGCGACGTTTGAAAATTCTTGTACGAAAAAAACGTCCATCCAATAAAAGACAACTTATTGAATCTATAATTGATTCTTGGCACCATGTGATTACGAAAGATGAACTCCAAACACTCGTTCACTCGATGGAAAGACGCTGTGAAGCTGTCTTAAAAAATAAGGGTAATCCTACTAAGTATTGATTGTGTAAGTATCACTTTAAAAAAATGCAAATCTAAGATAGATCTTACTAAAATGAACATAACTTTTTTTGTAATACAGATATTGTAATACTGTTTTTGTTATTAAATTTTACATGAAATTACCTTCAATTTGATATATAAACATTTGTATTTAAGTGAAAATTAATATATTCTACAAGCATGCGAAGTTGAATGGAGAATTTTCCGATTGTTCCTTTCTTTTCTTTTGGTTATGCACTGTTGCTATTATCCACACAGTCCTAAATGTTCAATGTGCTAGCGAAGCTTCTAGGTTCCCGCTCCCGCTGCTATCGAAGCTGTAGGATGTTTTTTTTTAAATTACAAAATTCTGCCCGGTGCCTTCGGCATCTGTAGAAAGCACCGAGCAGTTTGGGAAAAAAACAATACTTATCAATAAAAAGTCCTAATTCTATGGCGGGAAATGGTAACTGTAACTGTGCCATGGAAGTATTTGTTTATATTGTCCGCCATCTTTATTGTCGACTTGGCATTGTTGGCGCAGCAAGATGAAAACTAAAATTCACTTTTACCCGTCCTTCTGCTGGACTCAGTAACCATCTCTAAATGCAATTGAATTACAGAGACAGAATGAATCTCGCCTGTCTGCTGATAGAAAAAGACATTTAAATTTGAGACACAGGAAAAGAAGTGAAAGAACAAATGTTCCTGATATTTGGTCCGAAAAGGAATACACCGCTCTGAATTTCGATCCATGTGTGGATTACAGAAATGATGCCTCGTTTCAATAAGAACAATGTCTATAGTCTGTCCATATTGTTCAGCTTTAGGAACAACTTTGATATAGAGTCATTTTCGCCAAAAAATAATTTATCGCCAAATTTTAGCGAAATGACCGAATGTGGCGAGAACAGCAACAATAGGGTAACGGTAGCAAAAGTGACACCGAAAAATTGCCAACCTCGCAAGGCGCAAAATGACTGTATATCAAAGCTTAGCACAGCTTTAAAATGGAAAGAGTAATCAAAAGATATGTGTTGTTTTAAAGGGAAAATTGAAACCATTTTAACAGTCTAAATATGGAACAGCATGATATAATGTCATTTTCACTCAAAAAGTTTATCATAAAACTTTAGCGAAATGGGTGAATGAGGCGCAATCGGCAGCAATAACGTTTCCAATCTAAAGGTTCCGAGGAACACTGCAGAAATAATGAAAGTAAGCAGAAGAAGTATGTGCAGCAGGAAAAAATCAATGGAAATAAGCAGGAAAGATCGAAATACAGTAACGTACAGTAACATAAAAAAAATGGCAGCCATGTAACCCCAAACAAAGCATCACCAAAAGATTGCCTACCTCGCAAGGCGCCCAATGACTGTATATCAAAGTTTTGCCCTAAATATTTCTGAATAAGTGCTATAAAAAATTTTGTAGTTATTTTTGATGATTTCTAAAAATCTTTTTGATCCCGCATGACATTCCCATGTCATATCGGATGGGAGGCTAGACTTAAGTCTAAAGCTAATTTTTCCTCTTAGATGTTATGCCACGTCAACGCTGTGCGAGTACTGCTAGTGTTATATATAAAGTAACAACAGTAAAGTAATTTGTACCTGCGTCACAAAAATACGAAGTTCCTTTTCATTAAATTTGAGACGACCTACATTATATCAAGACGTCATCTACACTACACAAAAATATACCATAGTACTAAATAAGACAAAAAACATCACATTAAATATTAAATGTAAAAAAAGCAGAAGCATTGCTCTCAATATTAAATACTATATAAAATGAAATTCTCAATACATGATTTTAATTAGAAATCCAAGATCTTAATTACATTCATATTACTCAAAGGAAGACACAAATTATTAGATTTTGTGTTCTCACTTTTTATACAGCATTATTTAACTTGGCACTTTTTATATTTCTAAAACCAGAGCAAGATTCTCCGTGCACATAGTAGTTGGTGCACGTGTAAATCTGTCATAGCCATAAAGTCCTCCTAGTCTAGACCCACTGGGGGCACTGTATCAGAGGTGATCGTTCTATGATTCAGTTCTAAATGACGATCTGTGGCTGAGTAAATGAAATATATGAATGAAGTCCGCCCTGTGAAAAGGGTTATGACGCCTAAGTAGCTAAGATGCACTGTTGGCCTTAGATGGCATTACTGAAGCTAGAGATGCTAGAACTCGGCTTAAAATCTCTGACTTCGTCAGTGGGCTTATCTAAGAAAAGTGACACAAGCAACAACAAAACCAGAGCATTCACATTCACTAAACATCATTAGATTGATTGCATTCCAAAATTTGTTGTCAATACGAAAAGCCAAGAGGGACTGTTAATAGACTGAAAGGCTGGAATCCAACCCTTTCTATGAATGGAAGGGGGTGGGGGTCATGAACTGAGAGATTGGACTCCAGCTCGTTCTTGAATGGGAGAAACAAAAAAATCATGAATATTGGGCAATATCTCTTTCTAACAATGGGTGGAATAAAAATCGGGGATCGAAAGGTTGAAATTCATCTCGTGTTATGAATGAAAGAAATAAGAATTAGACTGGACAGCTGAATATCAAAAGCATTCTAATATTTGCTCAGTTTATTTTTATCCGCCATATGGACTGAGTACTCATTGAATGTGAGAGTAGAAGACAGAGCTGGAATGCGTGGAAGAAGGATATTCCAACAAGGTATTCACCTGCAAGGCATCGTCGTGATGTTTCGGAGCACCGCGCTATGGCAAAATGGTCGGAGCACCTCCACATCATAATTTGGAATAGTAATTCTAATTTGTAAGTTTAAGGGAAAGATTAAAAATAATTGAGCTTTGACGAGCACATAAAGCTCTAATGTCATGAAATTTAGCATAATTATTTATTTAAATGTTAAGGTCAAATTATTAATAAAGAAATAATATTTTGATTATTTATGGGAGAATACAGATTTTTAATGGATTTAAAGCTGCTCTATGAAAACTGATTTAATTAGCTATTTTGGTTAATTATTTTCGAAAGAAACCCAGAAAAATTTCTTGCGTATAGTTATCTAAGGCCGAAATGAAAATAGTTTTGAAAAAAATATTCATCCTCCAGATTGGCAACGAAGTTCGAAACTCTCGGTCTTTTTACAGACGGGAAGTTATAGTAGATGTTATCGATTGCAACTCGAGGCATTTTCCCTAGAACTGGGCACAGCAGGAAGTTCACCGAGAAAATTGGAGTGAAGCATGCACGAAGTACCTTGTAAGTGGCCGTTCTAAATGGAAAGACAAAAAGTAAAATGGCGTGAAGTGCCTCCTCTCCATTGGCGTGGTGTCGAGTGATTGTGAACGATCAACGCTCACATGAATTATTGTAATCAAACTATCACTAGCTACCTTATGCGATAGAGTGTCGAATTTTTTTATATTTGATGGCAATATACTATTTCAATATTTTCACAATTCAATTATCAAGTAATCTATGAACTTAATTACCATCTTATCCAAACCAACATGGTCCTTAGTTGTGATTTTGGAAAAAAAAATTTATTTCAAGGTTTTATAGATGAATTTTAATTTAAAAACATAGAGGTGAAAATGAATTAAAATTTTACAAATAGTTAGTACCTTAATGAAAGAAAGTTTTTAAAAATATTTTTATTAAATTCATTAAAAAAATTATCATCATTAGAAACAAATGAATGTTATCCTTTTTCATTGATAAAGGGAATAATAATATATGTAAATTGTCAACTAGTTACATTTATTATTATCAATATTTTAGCAATTTTTTTGACAGTTATACTTTTTTATTACATACATTGATACATTTATACATACATTGATGCGGTTTTTTAATATATATAAATTTTCCAGTATTTTTTCTGCTAAAGGAAACTATTACAATTATCCAGTCCAATATCGTCATTTTGCAGTATCTTCGTGTTTTATATTTCATTGATCCTGAGAAATCAATTTCTGGAATCATGATTATGATCCAGATTCAAAAGAAAGTGATTATCTCACATCTGATATTTTAATTTCGACTTAGTCTTTTTTGTTTTTGTTGTTTGTTTGTTTCTTATGAATTGCATATTTTCAATGAACTGTGATTTTAACTTTTAGCAGATGGCACCACTGAATTCAAAGATTTTGCTTTTTAATTTCAAATAGCACACTTTAAATCGTGGCGCCACCTATAAATGTTTTGTTAAATTAATTGTAGGAATTAGAATAATTTTCTTAAGTTGCTGATCAAATAGAAACTAAAAATGATTTATCGTTGTGGTATCAGTCCTCTTACGAAAATGAAAATCGAAACAAAGCTATTTTATTTCACAAATATGTATTGCTCTCTCTGTCCAGCTAAAAATTGAAAATATTATTTTTTGTTGAGTAAAAAATATGCTAATGGAATTGGGGGTCTTGAAAACTTTAACAATAAATTTGAGCAATACTATTTAAAAATATCATTAAAAACTCATAAAAAATTAATTTAGCTTAACATAATATTACAATTAACAAAATATAATAATTTTTTTTCGGATGTTCATGTATTAGTGGCTATTAAAACTTTTTTTTCCTTTTATCACATAAAAATCGGTTTCATTAGATTAATAGATGCTAAAAAAATTTGGAAACTTTTTTATAATTGAACCAATGTTTTTATCCAATACATCAGATTTTTCAAGCTTTGTATTTCTTATTTTCTACCGCTCAGAACTTTTAAAATGTTTTTTCCCCAAAGATAATTTAAATTTTACTTTTTGCAACAAACATTTTACCCTCGAATGCACTTGGTGACAACATTTTAATCTTTATAAATTTTTTTGACGTCAGCATTTTATAAAAACATTATATATTTTACAAATGATTTTCTTTTCTAGAATCTCAAAAATTGAATTTGTTACAATTCTCTGAATTAGCTCTGAATAATCTATAAAGGAGCCTGGGTGCAAGAAACTATTTGGGGCCCTAAATGTTTTGTAAAGTAAAAAAAAAAAAAAAAGTACAAACACTACCATATATTAATTACTATTGCAAGTTTATTTTTGCTATTAATTATTTCGGAGAAATTAATTTTTTAAGGTTACAATTCTTTTTTTTCTTCTTTTTTTTTTTTCAATGCTTAATATAGCAAGTGCATTTAAACCTTCTTTACAGAATGCTTGACCGAAGACAATTCTTTTTTAATTTTCAATTTGCTGAAAGAGTGCTCTATAATGAATGAAATGATTTATTTTGAAAAGTATGAATTAATTTGAAATGCTCTAAAATCTGTCTTCTGTTTGTGCAATAACGATATCAATTATACGGTTAAAAAATAGCCTCTAAATTCCTCTCTTGGGTTTTCTAACTTTAACTTGCTATTTCGGAATATGATCTTTTTTCTTTTTCAGAAAAATGTTCTGATATATTCAAATGACTCACTATCACATTCGCTTCATCTAAAAATGTATTAAATTTTGGATTTCAGTTTTCTTTTAATTGACTAAAATGAAATCAATCCAGAACAATTGCTTTTGATCGAAATAATTTATTGATATTGATAAATTTGGACTATATTGCACACCATACTATTAAACATAAAATAAATGGTACTTCTGATATTGAATCCGACAGACTTTTAGTTTCAGGAGCGATATTTGCATCAATAAATTCTTTTAGAAGATTGAAAATTTGTTCAAACTGAACCGAATCTGTTTTGGCTTACCAACGTGTGTCCTAAATCACGCTAACTTAATCTTTTCAACAGAATTTTTCTTAGTCCTTCTCCAGTCGCATCAGTTATTTCTATAAACTCTGACTCATTTATAGTTAATATTTTTCTTCAAAATTTCTTTATGAGTAATATTTTTGTAGAATTTCCCCCTTTTTTGCAGTTGCAGAAAATAAGTAATATAAATGTTGCAATATGATTAAAAATTACAATATGCATTACTGGAAGAATATTAATAAATTAAAAGAATGTAATTGGGAAATTCATATAAATTGTATTAGGGTTCAGAGCAATCATTCTAAATTGTACACTTTATCTTTTCCTTTCATGTTGTTACCGTTGACATATGCCTGGTCTCTACAATTCATAGTATGTAATTCAAGCTTATTTAATCTTTTCAATAGAATTTTTTCTAGTCATTCTCCAGTCTCATCAGTTATTTCTATAAACCCTGTAAATGACTCATTTATAGTTAATTTTTTTCTTCAAACTTTGTATACCTAATAATGACTGAAATTTGTTCTTTATGGGAATAAAGATATTTTACATTACATTAGGTGTACATTTAGATACTATAGTACGTGAATGCTCTTACAGCGTCTTTAATTTTATTAAAGATTTCATTTCCTAACGTAGGAATAATTTGTTCTTGTGATCTATGTCTTAAATGATGCACAATTCTGTTTTTGATTTTTTTTTTATTCCTTTTATATGATTCATTGCCACAGAGTCGTATTTATTTTGTAATTTGATTAAATGTAAAAAAACTCCATTATTTGGGGTTCTATTATTTCTTGGGTTCCTCGAAGTTGAAAATTATTACATGCTGAAATTAGAATCAATCACATTCTTTGAAATAGTTAAGTCGTCCCGTTTTTTTATTTACAGTGACTTGATTTGTTTTATCAATATTGAACATAAATTTAGTCGAGTCATTCTTTCCAAACAATAAACGAGTTAAAGTGGCCAATGAACGCTCATGATCTTAAATTATATTTGACAGATATCTCCAGTTATTATAATCCCTTATAAATAGATAGATTGTTCATCTTCACATCTTTTCGAAAATAGTATACAATATTAATAAAATACCGTGTCCTGCGTTTTTGAGGACATTAACCTGCTGCAAAGCTGGGTTTCGCCATTTGGCATTTTTTTTTTTATATATAATATTTAGTGGAAAATAATTTATCTTCAGGATTCTTCGCTAAACTTTTTTTCTGTTATACAAGCCCGGTTTTAACACAGCATTCTAAAACTTATTCGTTATAATAGTACTTGGCCATAAATATGGATCACTTATATTCACTTGATGAAATATGCTATCTTCACTTTCATCATTATTTTCTTATTCGATCATATTCGTATAAATAAATATATCGTTCTTAAACGAATTTCGCAGTTTCTGCATTTCCTTTACAAGATTGTGTAGTTGTGTTGTGCAGAACTTTGTTCTGCAGTTGAAGCTCGAATTGTAACTTTTGGGGTCGCAGCATTTTCATTTCCGGAATTACTTCATAAACAAGGAAACATATCTTCTTGCGACTTCTTATTTAGCGTTTCTTCTTTTCTTGACACCCAGAGGGATATGTTCTTGCCATGAACATGATAAGATCTAACACTATTAAATATTTTATAGTATGAATTTTCAAACACTATATGCAGTCTTACTTAACAGTGGAGGTAAATGATTGCCTTAGGTTTGTAATGGGTTGCATCAGACAATAATATATCCGTATATTTCCAAACCCGCCGATTTTTAAAATTGCATTACTCTCTTCTTTCCCTTCCGCTATTATAGTTCAGAACATTATTTTAGTTCTTAATCATTTTGGGGCCCCACAATACCGGGCCCCCGGTGCATAGCATCCGCCGCAACCCCCCCCCCTCCCCCCAGAAGGCCGACCTTGTTAGCAAGTAATAAGGAATGAAATTTCCCTACACATCGATGCGAAGTAGAAAATATTAAAACAAAAGTGTTTGATAAAGCGGGGATATTTTAATGTTGATAACATAATATCTAAGAGACTCCTCAAGCTATCCAATGCTTTTTATTTCTCCTGTAAAATTTCCTCGTGGCGAATTAATTTGTTTTATACCTAGTCTTCTATAAGTTTATGCTTTGCCTATCAGATGATTGCTATTAAGTTCGTTCCCGATCTATTTATAAACTCCAATAAACAAAATTTAAACAATACAACTTTATTAATCAAAACATAATCACCACTCTTCTCTACGGCAGATTTGCATCGGTCTAAAAATGTGTCGATTCCGTTTTTCCATCTTTGCTTTCCATGGGAAAAAAGGTAGTGAAGTACTTTTAAACTCAGATTTAAAATTTTTGTCATTTAAATCATTTTACAAAGATCGAAACAAGTGATAATCAGATGACGTAAGATCGGAACAATGTAGTAATGGGTGTTGAAGAATTTCCCCTTTCAACTCTTGCAGTTTTCACAGCATTCGTTATGCAACAAATGATTTAGCATTGTATAGAGGTAAAATTATGTCTTTTCTGTTAGTCAGGACCAAACGTTTTTCTCAAATAGTTTCTCTCACGTTTCACGAGGGGCGGCGGCGGTCTAGTGACTAGGTCTCGGCTTTGGAGCTGAAGGGTTTCAGGCTAGGGACACGATTCCCCCAAAGAACCGTCGTGTAAGCGGGTCTGGTGCAAGCTAAATCCATCGGGGCCAACGTCCTCCCGTTGGTAAGGCGTGGAAATTTGGAGAGGGGAAGTCAACTCATGTGTCCTGCTCATCATCTGACCGCGGTTCAAAATGACGAGGTCCATCCCAAAATAGCCCTAGTGTTGCTTTAAAACGGGACTAACTAAATGTAAATAAACTAAAAACTCACGTTAGCCCATCCTTTATGATAGGTTCTATATTTGCACTTGCCTTCCCCTATATTCTATGGCTCTTTATTTTAATGTTCAAAGAGAAAAATGGCCACATTTATTTGACTTATTTTTTTCGGTTTGATGCGGTACCCAGTATCGAGCTTGAAAGCGTATCCAACCTTATTTCTTTAATGATGAAACATGGTCTAATTATCAATATTCAGCTTCTTCACAATTTCCTTAGTTACTACACTAGTGTTTCCTTCCATTAAAGTGTTATCAATATCGGAGGGCCATCCTGTTCTAAATTGACCTTCCAGTGTAAAATCGCTGCTCCAAAATCTTCTAAAACATGTTTTCACAGTTTGCAAAGCAGAAGCACGGTCTAAATAAACCGCTGAAGTGTGCGAGTGTGTGTGTCGTGCCAACACTCATGCCTTTTCGAAATTCATAAAATATTACATGTCATGAATGAATTCATCATCCATTTTTTCTAAAGCTTGTCATACTCAAAAACTGACTTATTTTATCAATATTCCACGCTGTAGGGTCAAAATACACTTTTATTTTTCAAGTAAAAGTAACGTACTTTTTTACAATGTATAACTTTTGTAACGGCTTGATATTATATGTTCTTCATTGGAATTTATTCAAGGTCCTATTATTAAATAGGCAAAGCAAGCAATTGTTTAGGGATTCTGCAAAACCACCCCCGGAAATTTTAATATATATTTTGAGTTATTTTCTGAGTATATTAATTTTATGCATTCGTTTTATTTACAAAGGATGTACATTCGAACCGATTCAGATTAAAATAAAGTATCATTTAAATGTTAGAATATTCTTTTAATATTCCTAATTAATTATTCTTTACAATTTCATGGTATGTTATTTAAAAACTGTAAAAAAAAAAGTTGCATTATAGTTTTTAAAAAATGTCCATTTCTATGACAGAGTTTAAATAGGGTCATTTTTTTATTGTTTTGTTTTAAATAACTCTTAAATAAATATATATATATATAACATGCGTTAATTGAAACCAGTTCTCTGAAAGAGAGTTCTTAGTTAAAAGTTTTGCAGCTTATCAGAATTTTCTACGTAAACATATTTATATAGATGATCCAAATAAATTTTTAAAAAAAAAAAAACTAGTTTATCCGGAAAGTTTGGAAGGGAGGGAAAGGGTCTCCCCGAGACTTCAGTTGCCTAAGGGCCCTTAAAGAGCTTAATCAGAACTATTGACTATTGTCTCAAAAAATTGTTTTAGCCATTTATCAATTGAGTCGAGAATTTCTGCCGAATTCATAATTGTTATTTGTTTTCTGGAGGTACTGGGTCTGAGATGTTGGTTTCTATAGCAATCTGACACGCATTCCCATTAGGTCATGGACTATCACCCCTGCTTCGCGAATCAAACAGCTCATTGACGTCATTGCTATCAACTTTCAAATCTAATTGCTTGACATGATTAGCAACTTTTCTCTATTGCATGGACGACTGGACGTACATGTTTAAAGATTATATATATATATATATGTATATATATTGCATTTGCAACATATTTGGGCGGATCGAGATAATTCGGAGTGATATCGATATGAAGTTGTAACATATTTAAAATGGGAATAATATTTCCTATTTCAGCGTATGATGAATATGATACGTGTGGTTCAATATAAACAATTAGGATCCGAATAACTTCGAAGTCTCTTAAAGTATCCTATTCCGTTAGTAAAAATATTTGGAACAATATTTATTCGTCTTTAAAACATACTTATGCAAAAAAAAAAAAAAAAAAAAACTTACTATATCAAAAAAAATTGGCAATTTAAATATTTTAATCTTTTTAAATATTTTAGAAAACTTAAAATTTTTTCACTAAACCTTTTTTCAAACCTCCTCGATCAGAAATAAATAACCGTAATGAAATATTATATAATGGTTTTGTATTTTCATTGATGTACTGGATAACGACTGCACCAAAAATTTACCAATTATTAAGAATTCTCCCAAATTAGAAGAGCTTTAGTGTGGAATCATATTCTGTCCTTTTTTTGAAACTAAAAATATGCGTAAGTTTAAAATGATTTATCATTGCACTTATATTTTAGATAGCATTTTTAACAAAATGGATGCAAAATTTTCGACAAATATTTTATACCGTTTTGTTATAATTGAGATCGAAATATGAAAATTCACGGGAAAAACCATATTTTGAGAAAAGTGTTTATGTTTTTATAGTTTTCAATGAGATGAAAAAAAAAAATATTTTTTTTTAATTTGTCTGCTATTTCTTTTTTCCTTGACCATAATTCTTTTTTTTTTTTAATTTTCGATTTTGGAATTTTTTTTTTTTTTTTTTTTTTTTACTCAAATGAGTATTTAATGTGATCAGCTATGAAGTTTAGTTATATTAACGTCCCGTTTTAAAGCAACACTAGGACTATTTTGGGACTGACCTCGTCGTTTTGAACCGAGATGGTCAGGTGACGAGAACGACATCTGAGCTGAAATAAGGGTCATAAGGATCATTGAAATATTTTTCATTCATTGGTATAGAAATTACAGTACCAATGGAAAATCATAATTTTTCAATGATTCAGAATTATAAATAAAAAAGAATCATTATTAATGAAAATAATATTTGAATAGTTCTGAACAAATGTTTGATTTATGGATTTGTTTTATGTTCAATGAAACTGCAAGGCATTTCATGGCTTTTAATTTATATAACCAGAAACTGCCATTCCGAGCCGCCCGAAGATTCATGGATAAATCCGAATGATCGGATGCCGCGACAGAATTTTAAAGCATTAAATTTAGTCCTAAGAGTCATCACAAACCATGGTACAAGCCATCCCGTAGAAGGCACGTCTTGTCATAGGAGAGGGATAGATGACCCTACATCATTTATGCACCCATCAGGGTAGCAAGAACAAATCACAACGGAAGCTTCTCCTCCCTCTCACTGGAGTATTCCCCAATGGAATTTAAATCTATATACAGAATTTAGAATTGTGAGTCTCAACTCTTTAGTGGGATCAAAGACTGAAAGTCAAAATTGCGCTGCTACTGAGTATTTCTGCTTCAATTAAACTTTGACAAGCAAAGATAATTATTACAAGTCAGCAAGATTTGACATTTTTCGTTCCATTTTCACAAATAAACATGTTTAGCTTAACTAGTTCGAAATATCAACATTTTTTTTATTCATTGCAATTAGAAATTATGCATGAATGAGAGCATCTTGAAAGAATAAAAATCTAAATTACTGCTCTGTTGATTTGTGACACAAACAAAAAATTATTTATAAAAGGCTTTTCATTCATGTTTCGTTATTGCTTGTTTGCGCACTGCAAATTAGTTACTAAATAATTGACGTTATATTATTTAACGGATTTTTATTCTGCATTTTGATCGAAAATTACCTCAAAGCTATATATATATATATATATATATATATATATATATATATATATATATATATATATATATATATATATATATATATATGGTTTGGGATTAATCTTTTGGCTTAAATAAAAATAGAATTTTACTTGCATATTGGATCACTCAATAGATGGCGCTGGGTGCCTACCTCTGTTTACATAATTTACCGTTAACTTTCAAAAACAGGAAATCACAATCGATTGTTTAAAGTTTTCTTCACTGTTGGATGGTATGTCTGGCCTTTTCGTTTTTAATTTTAATTTTAATTTTAATGCTGTTTTTGTTTTTATTGTTATTGTTTTTATTGTATTTTTACTTTGTGGTTTTTTTCTAATTTGTTATTTTGTATTTCCTTTCTGCTAAAATGGTATATCTCTTGAGCATAATTTCGGGGGATTTTCGGGTCACGAGGAATCATTATTAGACTTAATGTCTGTATGTCCTCACAGAAAAAATCCCTTTATTTGAATCCCTGCCTGAGGGTGACCCTTGAAAAAGTCTTCAGGCCGGATTCTTTTTTAATATTTTTTAATAATTTTTTTGGTTTAATTTTTATTTGATTTTTGTTTTTCCTATTAACTTGATTCTAATACTTTTGTATATATATATATATATATATATATATATATATATATATATATAATTCAAAATTAATATATATCTAAAAAAATGTATTTGTATAAAAGAATTTTTTTAAATAATTAGTCAAATTAATCTTCCTCTGAAGCATTTTTCATGCTTCAGAAATTAAATATTATTAATTACTATAAATTACTATAAATTTTAATCTTAAATCTGATATTTTCACTTTTTATTTCCTACTATTTTTCAGGTGTGTGTGTGTGTGTGTTTTCCGTATATGAAGTACGCAATAAGAAAGTATTCTGATTGTGCAATTATGTCCATTTATTGGATTTTTCCATGTGCCTGTGAATATGTTAACAAGAAGGTAATAATAGAAAGAGGAAATTGGGGAAGTGGTTCGGAGTGACTTTTGATCTAGATATTGCCCTCTCACTGGATCAACCCTTTATAGTTCTCTGGTATATATTCTTACCACCTGCAAAAGATTTTTTAGGAGGGATAAAATAAGTATTTGATGAAACAAATAAAAAATAAATTTTAACTCCTGAAAACTTTTACACGAGTTAATAATGATAATAATAAATATGGTAATCAGATTCTTAAAATTCGATCGAGCTAACTTAACAGCTCTGAAATACATCAAATCTACAGTTAAATATCATTTATATTCAAAAGTGGCAAATACGCTTACCACTGCCCATTCATGATATAAGGCTTTTCGTAGAGACATTAAGTTCCAGCATTTTTCATTAAATTTTAACTCCTGTAAAAATTTTCAGAAATTCAACAACGCTGTCTTGTGTGTTTTCATATCTAAAATATTCTAATATTTAATTATCAATATTTGTTAGTGAATTTGTTAAATTTAAACATCCAACATTCATTTTTAAAAATGAACAAAAACTGTGGATGCAATTGGAATTTCTTAAAATTCGAAATCTTCCTCTTAATGATTTTATGCATATTTCGACTTCAATTTTGATGTATTGGTTATTTAAATACTATAGCTAACGATTTTTAGTTTATTTCTTAAATCAAAATATGGCTAAGATGTTATTAGTAAAATTGCATAAGATTGCAACAGTTGCATTTTTATGCAATGTAGCAATCCGCCCAGCCAGCCTAATAAATGCAAAATGAGCTTCAAACTTTAATGTAAGACATTGTTTAATTTGAATTCTATGATTTCTAAATAAAAAAAAAAACTTTATAAAGATTTTTTTAAATTAGAATGGTAAATATGCTTACCAATGAACATTCGATTATATTTTTACCCTTAACGCTCAATGGTAAATATGCTTACTTCTTTCTCTTTTCCCTGAACGATCTCTATAATGGTAAGCATAAGCTAAGGAACGGTAAGCATATTTACCACTCCTTATTTCATATATTAAAGGACAAATCAATGAATTTTTGATCTTTTAGTATTTACATCATAAGTTTATCATGATATAAGATAGTTATTTCAAATTTCAAAAGATATTTCCAAAATTAATTCTTCTATGGCAGCAGCGCCGGGTACCAGCTAGTCATTACTAAAAATTTATCTGATTTTCGTACCTTTCTATTCATTGTCTGTCTGTGCGTGAATCATGGCTCCTAAATAGGAGTGTTCAGATACATTTATACCATGCTGTACTATTTATATTCATTCTGTGTAGCTAAAGATAAAACGAGGCGTGTAGCTTAAATTTATGTAAAAATCGGCCCATTTGTTGTTGGAAGATTCCACTCAAATATTTAAAAAATGCTCCTCGAAAAACTTTATTGGTATCGTATGTATTTAATAAATTATCATCTCATTTAAATTCAGTTTCATAATCAAGTACATCTCTAAAATACAAATTTTGAATTAAAAAAAATTCTCAAAGCATTACAGAAATAACCTGACGTTGCAATTGTGCAAAATAAGGCATTACATTATACGTAACGGACTGTGCTGCTGGTAAAAGCAAATTAAACACATTTGAGAATAATATAAGAAACAAACCCCCAAAATCTTGGGTGCTCCTGATTTCATAATGACTATCGAATCCTTTGGTCCTAAGACTAAGAAGCTACTCTAGACTAACCGGTGATTAAGTGAATCTGGGTTGGCTTAGTTTCTGCCCTGACTGTTTTTTTACCTAACGTCTCTTAGCAACAGCAGAACATAGTTGGTTTATCAAAATTGTTCATCATAGGGTTTTCCAAAGTTAGTCATCATGAGGAATCTGTATGATATTCGTCATGACTGGTTAGACAGTCCCGTCAATGATTATAATTTATTACAGAAATCATAATTCAGTTATAATTCAGTCGATCATAATTCAGTTTCGAATGCGAGCTATTGATTTCCGACTCAAAAAAAATAAAACTATAAATTTGACCTTTTATTAAAGGGCATTATAAAAGCTATGTCAAATGGCAACAATTCAATATAATTTCAGGGAGCTTTATTTTCAGCCCCAGAGCGTATGAAAACAAGCTAGGCATCATGTTCGTTGTGTTCATGTGTACATTATAAAGTATCATTAGTGCATATTATCAAGGGTCGGATTATAAAATAGGAAAATAGCTAGGAACACTGCGATTTCGAAAGCTCCGATTTCGTGAACCCCAGAATTTCCCTTTGATGACGAATTTTCAAATGAATCTAATTTTGTGATTCATAGTGATAGTGTTCTCGGATTTATTCAAATTAAAAACAATAACCTTTTAAATTTCAGAATATCGTTTTTAGGATATTTTTTCGAGCTCATTTACAGTTTAGTGACTCAATTGCCGACTCATTCCCAAGTAACAATTTTGGCAAACATCGTATTAGTGTATTTAAATTCTGTTGAAAAATGTATACTTATTTTAATATTGTGCTAAAAAATGTTTATATTTGGTTTACTGAATGCAATAATCTTGTTGGTCATCCTTGAAGAAAATTTTATGAATTTATTTAAACACAAATTAATGTAAATTAAAAACAGCTTATATGGATAATAAATTAAAGACAATAACAAAAAATCTGATTGGAGAAATTTAGGTGGGGAGGATACCCCTCCCCCCAAACTTTCAGCGCCTAAAGACCCTTTCTGCCCTGGTACTATCGATTTGAGTTACTTTTGACTATAGTAAAGATGATAGATGAAAAGAGATTATTTTTATACAAACAATAATTATTTGATAAAATTTTCTTGGTAATAAAAAATGTTTTTAAGCAGCTTCCTATATTAAATCTTTTTCAAAGCCGTTTTTGTTGAGAGAACTTCGTACGACGCCTATAAAAAAATTTCCATTGTAATCGACTAACGGGGTAGATTACAATATTCTGTAATCATACGAGGCTCCACTTTTAATAAATCAGTTGATTTAGCTTCATATTAAAAGGCTGCTTTAATTTAAAAATTTTCATATTGATGATCTAAGTTGAATTTTTATTTCAATAGTTTTATGAAAATGTATATTCTTTTTTATATTTATTAGGATTGTTCCGTATTCATGTTTGTATAGAATCTCATTTATTCAAATTTTCTGAAAATATTATGCACTATAAAAAAATCATACTAAGTTTAAGAATGTTATCTTAATATTTCATAACTCATAATATTTGTATTTTTTTATTCATTTATTAATTTTCCAAGTGGCAAATAACATTTTTTAATGGATTTTTTGTTGCGGCCCCTTTTTACCTCAGCGGCATTAGACGTTATCTTTCCGAGTATCACAGCCCTAGGCGGCTGCCTGGTCTTCAATCGGCCACTGCTTGACCATAAAACCTGATGTCGCTTTCTAATTTCTAGCGTTTAACCAGCTCGAAAGCTAAACGGAGCTACTAAATTAATAATTTTCAAAAAAATAATTTTGATAAAAAAATAATCGTAATAAATAGATATCTTACAGTGCTTTGAATGAGGCAATTGTAAAACTTAAAGTAGTATTGTCCACATCACAATAAAAATTATAATTTACATCCAATTAGTTAACTTTTTTTAAGTGAAATTTTTTATGATTGTTCATATCGATTACATTTTTGAGTGATGTATAACAGACAAAGAGCTCTGACGGCATGGACGTTTTTGATTAATAAATGCAATTCAGGAATGAAATCGATTTCCATTTTTTTTTTTTTTTACTTCAAATTCACAGAAGAAAATTTTAATCGACGATGACATTTTAAAATGATATTAATTGAAACTTTTAAGGATTAAAAGAAAGTTGAAAGAAAGCCGAGCTGAATTGAACTTTAAAAAAGAAGACTTACTCCACCACCGCCGTACTAAATAAAGAAAGATCTCATCAAAACAAACAATAAAATGAAAGAATGCGGCTCGGTTTCTGCAGCAGCAATAGGCTAACTAAACCAACAAAGCTACCAATGAACGTCAGCTTCGCCCTGAATAGTCGATCTTTTTCGGGAAACAAGGTCTCTGGATCAGCAACAGGTGTGAAAGAAAATTCGCTGAATGGGTGGGGTACGAGTGCCAAAACGTGACACAACTCCCAATCGTTCACGTCAAGACAGCGTGCAATCCATTACACAACTGCCGCTACAATCTCCGTGAGGAAAAAAAAAATGTCACAAAGTAGACTGCTTGTTCCCACCATTTCCAAGGTCGTTTTCTCAAAGGATGTGTTACCGAGATGAAGCAAGAAACAAACTGCCTTAAAACAGTTTTGCAGAGCGCTTAAATCAGCTGCAACTGAATGATGGATGCTATTAAGTGAAATTGGAGATACCGGCTTTGTAGTTCCTCCAGTGGCATTGAATTCTTTAAGGTTCGTCCCAGCTTTATTTAGCAGAGATTTGTTTAATAGTTTCTCAGAAGAATGAGCCGCGAGAACTTGCATCATTTGTAAGCAAGGGATAGAATTTCTATTCGTTTCTATGGCATTATGTTTTTTAATCAATAAAAATACTATTTGTATATTTGTTGTTGTTGTTTCAGTGCATTCTCACATCTCTCTGTTGCCATTTTTAACTCTACAATGCCATATTTTTTAGAATGTGTATTTCGAAAGAGCGAAAGTTGAATAAGAGAATAAAAGCGAAAAGGGATTACCTCTCGAAAATTGTCGAATTGTTCGCCCAGAATCATTCCTACATAAAATGGCACTCAAAGCAAACACTAAAGCAGCGCGCCTTCCCCTTTTCTTAAACTATATTATTCATAGTCGCCCATCCCCTTTAAAAAACGTTATGATGGGGAAAGTGGGAGTTAAAATTAAGCACAAGTAATTATAAATAAAAAAAATTAATTATGTGGTCTAGCAACCGAATACTAAAAAAAATATTTAAATTAAATTAAAATTATTCCGATCAGGTTAATTAAGATGTTTATAAGAATGAAATAATATAGTAATTATAAAGGCAATTGTTAGAAAAAAAATATAATTAAAATATGAAAAAGCATTTGAAATTTTATTTTAAAGCGTAATGACATATAAAACGAAATATACATTACATATGATTCTTTCAGAGAACACACAGTTTATCATAATTTTCTACGATATGATGTAAATCTAATTTTCTTTATCTGCTACTATGCACTTTTAAGACCATAGGGTTTTGAAGTCTATTCTGAAACTTAGTAGCGGGCATATAATTTTTCCCAATTCGTAATATATTGAAATTTCTTTCGCATATACATGTTGACGTTAGTAGAGTGCATACCAATTTTACCAATCCATTCATCTCAGAAATGAGTCAACAATACAAGAAATGTACCGTTACAATTATGATAATATTTTCGATTTCGATGCATTTTGCTCCTAGCAAAAATACGACGCTTATTCTTCAGCTCGATTTTTAAAAATTGTAATTTGCTGCTGTACATATGACGAAAAGTGTGATGATTTAAATTATTTTAAATATCAATTAGAATGAAAAAAATTCTTTACCGGCTTCCTGGCCTAAGGGTAGTTCGTCTTCCCCGTGTTCCAACTGTCTCGGATTTGAGTCCTGGTTTGGGCATCGTTGTTCTTTACCCTGTGTTCTATCTATGAGGTGTGTGAAAGAGTCCCCCCTGTAAAAAAATGGTTGTGCCAGCGTGTGTGTGTGTCATCTTCATATGAGCTAGAAGTCACACTTCTGACCTCGGGTTTTCAGGGGCTTTGCCCTCAGAAACTAATGCACAAATTCGGCTTAAATCGCTGACTTAGTCAGCGGACTTGTCTATGACAAATGCCATAAGTAACAACAACAACAAAATTCTTCACTCATTAGCAAATAATTTACCATTGCCCAAATTGAACAATTAAATTCCTTTAAAAGGAAATAAAACATTGCGTTGTGTTAATTAAGAATTTTTACAATTTAATTTCATACAACATTAAATATAAAGCCGGAGCAAATTAAGGGATCCATTGGAGAAACTCTTCAGCAAGACTCTGTAGTGGTACTAAATGATAATCTACTAAGTTTGATTAGGTAAATTTTAATCCTTATTTTTAAAGTTTAAAAGATTACAAATGCATCAGAATAAATTGATGTAAATATTCACATCAACGGGTAATTTGCTATGCAGTCGCGTTACAGCAAAACTTTAACTGTTCACACTCAAATCATTTACTTAGATTCGAAGTAAGTAATGGTGGCATTACTTAGTAATATTTAAAATAAATAAAACGATTACTCCTATTTCATTAAGTAAGCCTCACACTCATGTTTTCTAGTACTTAATCATAAATGATATGACGATGTTACTCAAAGGCAATTATCAAAGTGAAAACCAAATTTACTCAATTCATTTGCTATCAGAAATCTGACTCTTCACACTTAGGGCTTTTATTCCTCAATCAATAAATGATATAACAATAGTAAGGCGACACATATATCAATGATAAAAATTTAAAATTGTACACAAGCACAGAACAAAAAATTAAACCTAAATGCTTGCAATTGTTCAGTTATTCAAAAGAAAAAATTAACTGAATATCCTGCATGAAATACTCCCGAGAGAGGAACGGGAATAATTTGTCTCTTCAATAATGCATCTTCACGAACGCCTCGCTTAGGACCCCAGGCGCCATTTCAAGCTGGAACGAAATTCTACTTTCTTTTGATGGGATGACCCTCGATCGACAGAGGACTTGTTTTAAGCCCCTTTCCAAAGACCTGTGCGCATCTTCACACAGGCACATTTTGACCTCTCTTCCCACTCTTGTGGTTCTCCGGCGTTCTTTGGTGTCTGTTCATATCGACAATTTGTGGGAAGCTACCGACCGAAGTCCACAGGCGGGGATGGCCATACAATGGGTCAGTTGGAAGATTTACTACCCTATACATAAAGGCCACAGGCCGTCGGAACGTGAATCGGAATTCGCGTACAGTAACGTCGTAACGTTACTGTACGCGAATCGGACATTTGCAAAGGCGTGCCCTTCTAGAACCGAGAAATGACGATCATGGGGTGTTGGTGTCAGACGAGTTGAGCCTTTCCCCTGTATTCCAAATAAAGGTAGCTCGGTCCAAGACATCCACTACTACAAGAAAAAGTCTAAAGCGGCGTTCACACGAGGCAAACTATGGCGGTGGTATCGAAGGCCACGCCTACTTCAGGAAGATCACATGACCTCAATGGAACGGGGGCAAATAGTTGTCTCGTCTGGGCAACTATTTGCCATTGTCCCTTTATTTGCCTCAACATTCACATTAGGACATACCGGAACAAAAGCAGAAAAGTCGCATGAGGATGCATCTTAAGACAGTAGCTACACTCCTCCTTAACAACGATCGGTCCCGGTTTCATACTTTTCCTCGCTTTTGCCTCGGTCAACTTGCTGTTTATATCTATCGTCATTCGTTCCCAGTCAATAACTACTTATGAATAAATTATGTTGATCTCTCTAAGTTTCGGTCGACTGTGGGTAGAGATCTTTCCGCCCTGCAAGAACCACAAACTATCTCTCCTATGGTGGCTCGACGAAAGATTCATTTCGCCGAGCAAGGACCATTTTTGGATATCGATTCCTCCTCTCATGCCAAGCATTGGTCTTCACTGGTTCCTTCCAGCCACGTTGTTCACTCTCTGTATATTTCAGCGAGATAGAGATTGGGATTGACTTTCCATTGACTTTAGAGGAAATCTCAACTTCTCAGAATAGATCATTCGATCAGTGCCATCAAAAGCAAAAATGCCTTAAACTCTCCGAAATATGGCCATCTAAATCCAGTCTTCAGGTTCTTTCTCCTTCAACTAGAAGGTGGATCGGCGAACGAGTGTCCGAACCTCGATTCACTCTGGTCAATAACTCATTCGTCTCTCTGCAAGGCTTCGGATCACGGAAATACTTTTCTCAGACAGTCATCAAGATTGCAAATCCTCACATCTCGGCCCTCTTTCTGAAATTTTCCAACCCCTTGCATTTGATTATTTATTTTATCTACTCGCCAACTTTCTCCACTCTGAATGGATTACTTTCACCTTTTATTAGCTTTGGCGTGAGATCAGTAACTATACAAAGGCTTCTCCTCCCAATCTGTTTTCTGGCTTTGTTTTGTTTCTTTCTTCGGGAAGGGCACATAAAGCTGACAATTCCTAGAAAGAAATACTTCAGAAGTCAAAAAAAAAAAAAACATATGTAAAAATGGTCTAGCAGAATTCAGACAAATGAGCATCATCATTGAAACAATTTCTTTTGTGGGAAAGCTTCAATGGAGTGATTGTCACCCACGAGTAGCGGGAAGGGAACTTCAGACGTACATCCCTTGACTCAGACATAAACATAGCAATCATTTTAGAAGGAACAAGAACATATGACTTGCAAAATATCTTTCAGTCATTTTTATTTTGATTTAAATAGAAAGAAAAAAATGTTATTAGAAAAAAGAAAGCTCTATCAAAAAATGCATAATAAAATATAATTTTTAATGCACAATAAATTTAAATTTGGTCAAGTCAGCAGTGACAGTCTGCAAATAAAAATATTATGAATGCATATTAATTTACAAAAATTAAAATGATTGTAGTTAACACAATAGATGTATTTGCCAAAATTAAAATATAAATAAATGATTATATGAATCCTACAAAAGCCATGCTATTCTCCGCCTTTAAAAATGTTCGCCATAGCAAGATTTTCAAAGATTCTACTCGAAAAAAGTTTCCCCAACAAATAACATTTTTTGTCCGATGAGGAAAGGGCTACAAAGCTACCTCTCGGACTTCCCACTGGTATCCCCCCTTGTTTCATTGTTGAAATTTAAATCATGCCTATTTCATTGTTTCATCAAACCTTTAATTTGCTTGCTTTTTTGTTTTCTTTTCTGTTGAAAAAGATTATTTTTCGAATAACTTTTTTACAAAGAATTTTATTTTACAAATTATTTTTTTATGAACTAGGAATTTTATTTATGTACTAAGTGATTTTATCACATGGGAGAGAAAGAATACTAGATTATCTCTCTCTTCTTACGCACATATTGTAAGTTTTATTTCAGGGGGAGATTGTACATGAATTTATTAGCAGATTTTTATAACTCCCAAAGTTATATATATTTTCAACTGTGCAGTCCATAAACAAATGTCCATTCTCTTAATTTTCCGAAATCAAACATCTATAATGTATGACATTCATTTATGCAGCATAGTTATATTAGAATGTAATTTATAATTGCTTGATAAATGCAGTTAAAATAACCTTTACAATTTCAGATAACTTTTAATAGTTTTAGTCACTTTACTGCTTATGGATACAAAAGAATATTTCTTTCGTGTATTTTTGTGATCATATATGATCTATAAGTCTAGAATGGAACGTCTTGTTTGCTTGTTCCAAGTCTTTACCTTTGATTGCCTTGATTTTTACACCCTTTTATCACTTAAAAAATTGTCTTTTGAATTATATTAATATTTATAGTTCATTTTGACAATTTTTTTAAAAAAAATTATGGATTTTCAACAACAAATTTCATTGTTTCATAAAATATTTAATCGCATGATTTTATACACGATTTCTTTGCTGAAAGCAAAAAAAAGGAAAAATCCACCGAATATATGAGCAGTTTTTAGGAAGAATCAAAGGGAAATTGCATCAATGGAAAAAACAATGTGAAATATACTTTTAAGGCTTTAATGACATTATGATATCATGGGATTCCATTTCATTAGGCAAACTCATTTAAAAAAAATCATGAACTTCAAATTAGATATAAGAAATTTAAATTAAACACAACCAGCATCATCTGCTGGCGAAGCAGAATTTAATATAACAAATAGCGATGTAACAAAATAGCATAGTAATGTAACAAATAGAAAAAAACAATATTTCTGTGGAATTAGATTTATCATAAGTCTTATTTGAAATGTTTTGTAAAGAATATTAATGACACAAATTGCGAGAAAACTTTTTGGCTAAAAAAGTATCTTCGATATTTTACGGATATAAATAGTGTCGCGGCTGCAAAACAATTAAAAAAACCTACTACATAATGCAGATGCATGCGTTTATGGATAGAAATAACATTTGTTTGTGCAAAAACAGCCTGACAGAAGTGGATTAAACAAGCAGGGAAAGTAATGCACTAAAATTTGATTTTAAATTATGTGATGACAAAAACGATAATTTGTTGTGCATTTGTTTGTGCAAAAACAGCCTGACAGAAGTGGATTAAACAAGCAGGGAAAGTAATGCACTAAAATTTGATTTTAAATTATGTGATGACAAAAACGATAAAAGAGATTTAGAGAAAGTTTGCACTTTTATAATATTAAAAAAAAATTGGACACATTTTTTTGATTATATCTTATCATAATTTAAAAAATACAACAACACTGGCGGGAAGTGTGGTTGAGTTCTAAGGTCATCACCGGCCACGGTACAACCCTTCCCTCTGGAAGTTCGTCCCGTCATAGATGGATGGAGCCCAACCTCGCATTCTTTTCTGTACAGACCCACCTTTTTCTGTACCCACCACGGTGGCGAGAACCAATAACCATACTGGAAGCTTCTCATCCTCAATGACAAGGTGTCCTCCAGTGGAAGCAACGAGTTAAATAAGCTTTCGAACGTTATGATAACAATTAGAATGGAAGTAAATTTTTAAGTGCAAAGTTAAATTCATTTACTTTTTAATTTGCGCAACATTTTTGTAGCTTCACTTAAGAACGTGTTTCACAAAAAGGAATAACTGGTAAAAATTTCTGATCAATATCTGCGTTTTTTCTATTATGAAAAATTTAATTTTTTTGGAAAAAAATACACGATTGTCGAAAAATGCTATTAATGTTTTTCTATTTGTCCGAACTCGTGAATGGAAAAAAAATCCCATTCCTAAAGTGTTATTCTGTACTTTCAAACGTCCATGACTGTAGATCTGAAAAAAAAGGGGGCTGAAAATTAAATTTAAAATTAACATTTTTGTATCGGTTATTATGCCTGAATTCATTTCCAGATGGTAGTTACTCTGTCGAACGCTACTGCCTCATTGAATTTCGAAAATCAGTCACCACGAAGTAAGGTTTCTTCCTTCTTCAAATTTCATTTCCACTTTAAAATTGATTATTATGACAAAATTTCAAAATCATAGGATTACATTTTAAGAATAGTTTGTTTTTTCGACTCGCGAATTCTGACGGATAGAAAACTACCTATAGTCATTTTTCGACAACCCTATATTTTTTCGATTAAGTCTAATTTTTCAAAAATATAATTCAAAAATCTGTGAATTCTCTAGCAATTATTCCTTTCTGTGTAAAGAGTACTTAAGAGAAATTTCAAAAATTTCTCACAACTTTATCTACCAATCGGCGCGAAAATTGGTGTTTCAACTTCCACCCCACCCCCCTTCATACCTTATCCAGTAACTTATCGGTATGCAAGCTGAGAGGCCTGTTTTCGATTGCCGTTTCTATTTAAACCAACAAAACTGATGCTGCGTATTTTTCCTCCATTTCAATACTTTACTTAACAATTTAACTAAATTATATGTTACCTGCGGTTAGGTATTTGGCAATCTGACCAGAGGCGAATTCAGTCTTTTGACTAGTCTATTAAATTATCAGGACTTTTCGGTTCAGTATAGGGTTGCGGTGGCCTGGTGGTAAAGAACCGGAGGGCTTCAGACCCGATACAACCGAAGAACCGTCATGTAAGAGGGTCTGGTGTACGTTAAATCCGTCGGGGCCAAACGTCCTCCCGCTAGTGTGGTATGGAAGTTTGGAGAAGGGATGCCAGCGCAGGTGTCGTTCTCGTCATCAGACCTCGGTTCAAAATTAGAGGTCCGCGCGTGGTAGTTTTTTTTTTTTTTTTTTTTTTTTTGTATATGTAGCACATTAAAATTATTGTTAATCATCAAAACTTCGACCACAATAATTTGATGAATTGGCAATTATAATTATATATTTTTGCTTACAAATAAACAAGAAAATCTACAAAAGAAAAGTGCTAAGTGCATGGAAATTAGTATTAATCCATATTAAAAAGATATGTAACATTTGTTGGATAAAAACCATCAAAGAGAATTTTGTCTGTTTGCGCAACTGAATAAGATCATTAAAACACTAAATAAGCAAAACATATAAAATTTCGTAAATGGATTTTTGTCATCAGAATTATAGACCAACATGAAATTTGGAGTTGTATTCTTCAAGACCTCATCTAACTGAAAATTGTTTTCTTTGCATCAGCATTGCATATTTATTTCAATTTTTGGACACAGTCGGTAAACGGAAAAACATTCTATTCACTTTACTTCATTACAAAGATAAGCACAAAACTTTGTTCTGAACAAAAAATTGTGCAAGTATACAAGAAAATCAAAGCGATAGGATTCACTATGGACTGTCTTTAAAAATATAATTTTTTTTAATGGATTGGTTTAAAAAGTTAATGAATAGTTTTTGTTTTTTTATAATTAAAGGTAATAAAAATCACCAAAAATTAAATTTCAGAAGTTTTCAAGCACTTGATCGTCCTTCATAATCCCCCCCCTTTTCTGTAATCAAGTATAAGAGTCTCGCTGAAGTGTGCTTGGGCGATTTTGCAACAGTCCGATAGAGTGTACTGATAGCAAGCATGCGTCAAACATTTAAAACTGAATTCATGATAACCTGCATAAGCATGATACAGTTTAAATTTTTTGTCAAAAAATGCTCACACAAAGATACAGAAAAAGAAAAGAAAAAAAAAGAAAGAACAGAAAAAGAAAAAAAAAGAAGAAAGAAAAAAAGAAACCCCTTAGACTCGTGTGTCTTTTTCGAATATCTCCACTAGAAGATAACAAGCAAAGTTCAGAAGCAATTTGGCCAGAAATCACTTGGAAATGTTTTTTCCCTGCTTTTCAATGCTTCCCTGCCCACACACTACAACAGATAGAATGGCAATCGGTGATAACATACTTTCGAACAAGAAGATAAAGCACGCAAACTCAAGATCTAAGAAAACATGAGATTTTTAAAATCATATTTCTTTTCTTATATTTGGGACATCAAGGTCATCCTATCGAAGGTTCAAGCGATTTTCGAACAATATCGATTTCTGTGGAATTGAAACGAGATTACGAACATTGAATTCCGCTCTCAGAAATTTCCCGAAGGATTTGGAATCCTTGAAAATTTACAAAAGTTGGGTGCTTATAAGGCTATAAAATTAGCGTTTACAAGGCAATATAACAAAATAAAAACCTATCTCTAAGCTACAAACCAATCTTGGAAATGGATCTCTGATGCAAATAAGACTAAACGGAACCCTTTTCGGATCGTTTGTTTGGATGAAATGGAAGGAAGAATAGAAAAATGAATCACTAGATAAATGGAGATATCATTTATTAATTAAATACAGAAATCTAATATATATCGGAAAATAAATGTATCCGAAAAATGTTTACAGACAATATGAAATATTTAAAGTATAATTATGTGTGATCAGAAAAATTTTATCTGATAAAAAATATGTAAATGTTTTTTATTTTAATTTTATATTCCGCTATCGAGCCCATTCAATTTGTAGCTCAGTTTGTTGAGATGAGTTTCTAATTGAGTTTGCTCAGATTGCGTGAGCATATAATTTGAATCAGAACCCAGCATTTGATAAAATTTCGCAAGAAATCTGGAGCTAATATCAATAGAGATTGCTTTCTGCATTTTATAAGTGCGTAGGAAGATTACTTCTTGTTAAAAGGTAATTTATGTGCGAAATGTAATTAAAATGTAGGAAAATACTTGAAAATTAAAAAAAATTCTTACCTTAAAAACTTTTTGAAAAAATATTTTATCGGTAGTGAATCACAAAAACCCAAAACCTCTTGCCCGAAAAACCGATTTTCGCTTTACAATAGGTTTGTTTATTCGTTTCTCAAGTCTGGAGGTATGCAGCATAGCAGTCCAGTTAAATTGTACATCGATATGGAAAAAATAAAAATAAAATATTTTTATTGGATGTCTAAGTTTTTGGGTTAGCCATTCAAAACAGACCTTCACATTTGTCCCATGCATCTGGAGGATAAAGAAGTGGGAAAGTCGAAACTACAGTTTTTTTTTTTTTCGTTTAATTAAAATGCTTTAATCTGGTAGAAAAATTATAGGAATTATAAATATTCATACAACGAACCATCATATATTAAAATAACTTAAACAGAACAGTAGTAAATTTAAAAGACAAATTATTGTAAATTTGTAAGAATAATTTTCGTAGGTTTTTTTTTTTTTTCAATTTGAGCGGAAGTTTTATTATTTTACTTAGGCATATGTTACATAGAAATCAACACTTGGTAAATATTTCAGAAGAATATTTACATTTTTTTAAAATTTGAATTTGTCGAAAAATGCCTAACATTTTTTTTATCAATCGAAATTCGCGAACAGGGAAAAGAGACCCTTTCTGAAAGTGTTATTTTACAAGTTCAGTTGCTTTTATAAGGTGAGATTTACAGAAAAAAGGTTTTGAAAATTAGATTGAGCGCTAACGTTTCGATTCAGTTCATATATATGCATTCAATTTCTGATAACCATTATATTCTCGAACACTGTTCTTTAATTGTTTCTTGAGAATGAGTACCTACAAAATATAAATTTCCTTTTTTAAATTTAGCTATCATTACATGAAATCGTTGAAAACACTTTTAGGATAGAATTTCTTTACTGCCTGTAAATTCGGACAGATGGAAAAATACTTATTTGCACTTTTTAATAACACTTTTTTTTTTGGATAAAAGTGCATTTTTCAAAAAAAAAAAAAAATATTATAGATATTGACCTGAAATATTTATCAGGGATTTCCTTTTGTGTACAGTGTACTTAAGTTGAATTTAAAAAAATTCGTTCAAATTTTAAAAAATTAAATTTTTTTAAATTTGTGCTTTTTTTTAAATTATTCCTACTCCGTTTAAACTATTATAACTTAATACAGCTTACTGCATAGATCTTTTAGTATCCATACTTTTCTTATTCAAAATTTTAGTTTTAGTTTTATAATCTTTTTAAACACACCGATGTTATAATTTTCTCACACACCCCTCCTCTTGATCTGATCCGAGATCCGGAAGTAAACATAACAATCTGTTTCGGAAAGAAAATCCGATACATTAAACCAATAAAATTGCTGTTACATATTTTTTCTATATTTTGATAAGTTACATAAAAGTTTGACTAGATAAAATAATCTGTTTGAGCGACCTTGAGTTCGAGAAATTGCAAAATTGAGACAAACCATCATACAAAATTAATATCTCACTGATAATAACATTAAGAATTTCATTACTAATATTTTAAAATAGTATAAAAGTCACTTTCGAGCGATAATTCTTGCAGAACTACTGGTAAAAATGCGGCTTGCAACACGTCATTTTGACTCAATTTTTAATAATTAAAATTTGAAAACAAAAAATAATTTTGTTGCGTGAATTCCTTCCGTCAAAAATATATTTGTGAAAAACGTGGTGGTTCCAAAGTCAATAGCCTCTACAGACATCATTTTTATCCTTATTAGTACTGATGATTAGTAGAAGTAATCATATGTACTAATAAAGAAGCTGACATAGGAAACCGCATATGTTTACCGCGACAACGATGTTGTGACATAGTACCTTTAAGTAGTTTCTGGTTTTGCCAGACCAGGATATGGCAGGTTTTTAGGAAGAGATTAATAAATGGCCTTTGATGAAAAGAGTTAGGGGAAACTTTAAAAAAAAACTACCTAAAAAATTATAAATTTTATAAACATTATTTTATTGTATTTTGTAATATTTTTTATTTTCTCAGAAAACTCAGTTTAAATTTGAAATTTAATAATCATAACCCATTAATCCAAGTTACTATATTTTGTAGTCGATATAATACCATTACATCATTCATAATTTATAATCAGTTTTTCAAGTCGTATTACAGTAAGTTTCACTTCTTGCCACGACTGGACAGTTGCGAAGCACGCCTAAGTTTTCTGTTTTTTCTTTCCACTTTATAATTAGCATTATACATAAACAAATAAAAATTATATATGAGTATATAGAAAAAATGTAAGCTTTTAACCTCCTAGGAATGTTTTTTCAAACAATATGTTATTTCAAAAAAAAAAAGATTGAAAAAGATCAAAAGTTTAAATGCAAAAGATTCAACTTTTTCTGCATGTATTCTAAATACATAAAAAATTTATTTCTCTTACCGAAAATTAGAAGCTAATTAGTCTTGGTGAGCATAAGAACAATAATGAACTTGATCTGATCATTAGTTGTAGACATAATGGGTATTCCGTAATAATTTCATTTTGAACCACTTTTGAAGGGAGTTGGAGGGGGAGGGGAGACTCAAGAGGATTTGAGAGAGGATTTTCAAAACGCTTAGAAGCTTAGTGTCCACGACAAGTTTACTTTTGCCATGCCTCCTGACTCTATACTTCTGAGTGTAAGATACCACTTCAAATGGATTGGGATTCATTCGAAATTTGTAAACCTGCTTCTCTAGCATAAATAAATTTGTACCTTTAAATTAAGTACCTTTAAATGGCCCTAGCCACTTTCCAAAATCATCTACGCAGTAAAGTGGTGAACCTTCAGATAATGTGTCAAATTTGATACTTTTGAGCTGGAAAATGTTTAAATTACGTACAGATAGTACTTATATGTAAAATGTTCCCAAATGCATTTCTAAGATTTTCGAAGGCTTTCTAGATTCTAAGCCAAATCACCACGATAGAGTTAATCGAATTTCGTTGCTTTAAAGTTGATAAACAATTGCGATTGAATATAAAAACAAACATGAGAACAACATTTGTAACATCCGTCTCCATGCATTAGATTTAATGTATTTTAAGAATAAATTTACTTTAAAGTCGCATCAGAATTGTTTATAAAACTTATTTTTTCCCAAATGTAATATCTTTTTCATCAACAATGAGGCTTCTAAATTTATTTTTCGTTACGAAAGGTTTCAATTATAAAGATTTATTAAGTTCAATGCAATATAAATGTTCATTTACTGTACAAAAATTACAAAAGCCCACGGAAATTTATTTATACTTGATGAACTTTCAAATTACTTTATGCATAATGATGTTAATTCTCGAAAGTCACTCAAAAAGTCTGGAAATCATTAGAATTTTCCTGTGACCATCTGTTGAGTTATGTTGCACACGCATAATCAGTCACAGGCATCAGTTCCTTAATCTGTGTATTGGGAAGCATCGATAGAAAGCTTTTGTCACTTAGCAACCAAATCTAAACTAAATGCAAACATTGCTCTCTGCATACGATATATCTGGGTAGACGGATTAGAATGGAATTTATTAAGCCCTTGAAACTTCAAAATATTAAAGCAAAAAAATAGGCCAGCCATTACAACCGGAGTCATAAAAATTGTAAAATATATATTTTAAAACAAGAAAGAAGTTCATTTAAAAAGAAGGGTTTTTGCAAATCTACTTTTTTTGTGAATTATATAAAAATTGTATTTATTATTATTATTATTATTATTATTATTATTATTTAGTTCTGCTGTTTTTACAAAAGAAGCAAAACGGGATCTCAAACAAAGGTCAAAACAGTTGTTTTTGAACAAAAAATGTTCTATAAAATTTAAAACCCCCTCTGTCATCTTGATTATTAAATTTTTTAGTTGTGTTCAGATACATACACACACGTACGCAAACAAGCAGTCGGGCTCTAGGTGAAGAATTTCGGATCTTCGGATAGAAATCTACAATTTTATTATAAAGGCAGCAAACTAAATTTCATTATCAAAGCTTGTTGTAATTTTCAATTAAGGTGTTTAGAGACAGACACAGTAACAGAAAAGGATTTTTCAGACTCAAAAGTAATCCAGAGGTGAACATTTTCGAAGTATCACATCTCAAACCTTCAATTTCTAAAAAAATCTATCTCTTTGTGCATTTCGTACACTTCGTAGAAAAAATAAAACATGATGTAAAAGCTATAATGAATGAAATTAAAGTGTGTGTGTGTGTGTGTGTGTGTGTGTGTGTGTGTAGTGATATTTTTAAAACTATTTTAAATCTTAATCATTTTCCTAAGATTTATCTTAATTTAACCGATATTAATTTCATTCTAAAATGCTCTATTTTCTGTTCCAATTCCACCTTTTCTAGCTCAGTAAAACTGCTTTAATCAGAAAGTTCCCACTGCTTTAATCAGAAAGCTATCTTTAAAGCTATATTTCCTTTTCCTCCCCTAAAAATCTGAATAATAGAATCTTATAGTATAAAATCACTGGGGGAAATATTTCGGTATCTTTTCTCTCTTTTGTTCTTCTCTTGTGTTGTGGACTGATTTAACCCGTCGCTTATTTCTTGTACATAAATTATGCCTCCTGGGATGGAATAAAATGATGTTTAAAAATTCAAAAGTGTCTTCTCCATTCGGCCACAAAACACACACATACACACACACATATATATAAATATATATATATATATATATATACTAGCCGTATATGGCGACCAGCCGGTTCGCCAATCTTAATGCTCGTTAAAGTTTTAATAATCAAATATTTTATGTAACTCCTATTTTAATAGTTTCTTCATCAAAATATTTTAAAGCTTCAAATTTTGATAGTCATATAATTCATTCATAATATTATAAAGGCCTTCAGTCATAACGTAATATGCATCTCTCTAATTTTCTGCTAGCTCCCGTAGAATTTATGCTTTGAATTAAAGTAGAAATGGTTAAATTGCAATTAATATAAGAACATTTTTTACTGAAATGAAGCCTATTTTTTTTTAAATATGAGTACTGAAAACAAAGTCGCTAAGTATTTAAACCTTATGGGCACTAAAGAATATATTTCTTAATTTATGTAATATCTCAAGAATTTGAAAACAAAATTTTCTTAGATCATCATGAGCAGATCGATTCATTAACAATGTTTGATTTTAAATGCATCAAACACTAAAAAAAATGAATAGAATCGTTTAAAACAGTCGGTCGAAAACAGGTTAAAAAAACTACTTAAAAAACGATGTACTTCAAACTATAAGCATATACAAAAAATATATGACTAACATAAATAAAATTTAATTACAAAAGCATAAAAAAATAACTTAAAATAATTTAAATCGTCCGCATCCGTCGAAAATAGATGTAAACAATCGCACGCGTGAATTTTCATCGCCAGTTATGGTAACGCAAATGCGTGAATTTTTCTACGCCAGTTGGGGTAACACTATGCAGACTAGAAATTTTTAATTTCCTTTATTCTGTTTTATTTTAATTCAAAAGTGCTTAAGAATGAATCTGAAAGATCGATTAATTAACAATGTTTCATTTTAAATGCATCAAATTCTAAGAAAATAAACAGAATCGTTTGAAATAATCGGTTGAAATATGTTAAGCCTATCCTTGTTAGCTTGGTTTAAAAAAACTGAAGCCTTACTCATTTGGCGGTGGGGAAATGAAAAAATTTTTTGGCGGGAAAGTTAGTCTTTAATTAATAATTAAAATTCTAATTAAAAATTCAAAAAAAGGGACCTCAGGCGCACATTCCCGACCTCCAAGGTATGCATACGCCAAATTTGATAGCTGTAGGTCGAACGATCTGGCCTGTAGAGCGCCAATACACACACACACACACATTGAGCTTTATATATATATATATATATATATATATATATATATATATATATATATATATATATATATATATATATATATATATATATATTCAATTCAGAAAAATGAATGTTGACAACTTTGAAAAAGCAAAAGTTAGTTTAATATTCAATTAATTTTAATTGATATTTATATATTTTTCTGCCGTAACTACGGAGCAAATAATCTTACTAGAAATATTTTCATGTCCTTTTAATATTCAAAATTTTGAATTTTCAATAATATCAATTCCATTTTTGCACCATATTACTTTCACCTGTAATTAATATTTTATTAGACGCATTAAAATGAATATTAAATCGGACCCTTCTACCATTATATTTTTTATTTTCTATACTAGTGTAATACCTACTTTTTCAACCAGATTCTTATTTGCTTCAAAGTCATTATTTAACAATATCTGAAAGCAGGCATGTGCCAATGCCTCACATGGAGGCAGAAATAATAAAGCCCTTGCGAGCAAATAAAATAGATATTCAGCAACAGCAACGGCTTTATGTTATGAAAAATTATCAAAATTTTACTTTTTGCTAACTTTTTTTTGTTATTATTTTGATTTCTTTGCTAACTCTGGAAAAATTACCTTTAAATATATTTTTATATCAATTCAAAATGTCTGCGATTCAGTTTCATTCATGAACAATTTTTTGAATCGATATACATATATATTTTTTTTTAATTAGCCAGACGATTTTGAAATAAGGAAATGCTCCTTTGCTAAGCTATGACTTAAAACTTCTCTACTCCTTTTTTTTTTTTTTTTGAAAAGAATTTTTTTATTGTTTTTCTTGTATCGTTTAAAAAAGAGCCAAAATCATGCATTTGCTAAGAATATTTTTTCCTTTTTTTACTCCTGTTTAAATTAAAATTTCAAACTTGGACACTGTCGTGTTCACCCCCCCAAAAAACCCGATTTTTAAAAAAATGAGCACTTTGAATCGATTTTGGTTTAAGATTTTAAAAGGTAACGATTCATGTTTAAAATACTGTTCTGAAACTCGTGAATCTTAACCGAGATTATTTTCTACTCTATCAATATTATTCTTGTGTATTTTGCAGACATTGTACACAAAACAATATAGAACTATTTTATATGACGTTGAATCATATTATTTTTTGTAAACAATTATAAAACCGTATAATGCTGTAACCATACATTTTAGCATAAACCACAATATTGAAAAAACGAAATAGTTTCCAGTGCTTTAATTGAGTGGAAGTTTTTTTTCCTATAATTCCCTTTTAGAATAAATAAGTCACTGAAATATAAAACAGTAGGAAATTTACACAATACTTAAAAACTACAAATTGCAAAAAACAGAAAAATGTGAAAATTTTCTATTTATTGTTTTTCTCTTAAAAGTAATTCGTTTTTTAGGATATGACAACTTGAAGTGTTTGGAGTGGACGAAGACAAAATTATAACAGCATTTTTTTAAATAAATAGTTGCATTAAGAAAGTGTTTACATAATTATTCATGCCGAATCATAATAATCCTACCGAATATTCAGTGAAGTTGCACAAACCTTTATGTAAGTATTGATTTATTTTCTAAAAAGATTTTCAAACTCTTATCCAATTAGGATTATTAAAAACATTGCAAATGATAGGATCCATATTTATTTTTATAGTTAATAATGCAAATCAGCAGTTTTGGAAACATTCTAAAATTATTTCTGTTTCTAATTATGACTTTAAATTAATCAAACGATTATCAGTTAACAAAACTTTTATATAGAATCAAAAATCAATTTATTTAGCAAAACTTTATTTTTTTCTCGTTATTTTGTGGATTTTAAGGACGACTCACTAAAGAAACTTAGCATCTGAATTGTTTTCTTAGTTTGAAGAATCCGATTTATTTTGGAAACAGATGGTCTCTTATCTAAGAAAAAAGAATGACCTGGAAAGGGATAAATTTCGGACTCTGGAATGGAATAAAAGAAGATAATTCTTATCTGTTTTTACACATAGAAATTTACTAGAAGGAATTTCATTTTCGTTTTTTATGAACCCTAAATTTATCATGTGAAAAAAATATTCTATCATCTACTAAGTCTTTTTTTATAGCAAAACAGAACTTTGTTATCTTCTTCAAGGATTCTCCCTTTCATTTTTTATTTAAAAAGGAAGCTTTACAACTTGGAATGCCGCCCAAAATTATTCTAAAATTTCATAGTATAATAATATTATCTTTGAGATAATTCCTTGATGATTAAATCCATAGACTCCCTTTTTCATACACTTTATTGCAGTACTAAGTACAATAGTTATTTAGTTTTTTGTTTTGTTTTTAGAAGCAACTTATATAGGTCGGAAATACTTTCTCATTCTAGTAAATTTAGTAATAAAATACGTTTTTGTGTTTAGCCTCGTCATAAAATAAAACAAATTGATTACTCATTCGAAATATCTTTGGTCAGATTATTTCCAATTTTAAATACAGATATGCAGCTTTTGTGATTAGATCGTTCACTGAAACTCGTAATGAAATGGCGCGATTCAGCAACCCAATATATTATGATCATTGATGTTTCAAGACCTGCTGAATAGGAGGAACTGTAGAAGAGAACATGCAGAGACTTTATAGAATATGAATCAATCGATGGAAGAGAAGGCAATCTTGAAATCTTGTACTATCATTATTAGAGGATAATAATTCGCATTTTAAGTACAGATTTTTTTTTCAACCCGAAAGATTTCATGTATAAAGAGACTATAAATTATACAGACATTAAGAAAGTTTCAATTGCTATGATCAAATGTTATAATTCTCGATTTATCAAAAGATTTTCCAAAAGATCCGAAAGATACGACGTGATTTTCCAAAGATTTCCGATTTTCTAAATGAATTTCAATGCTCTTAATAATTCGTTACAAATATCCGAATATATACAATATTCATATTCGTTACAACGTTAGAATTTTCAATGTAAAAATATTTTCAATTTTCCAAATAAATTTCCTTGATTCTCCAAAACACCCGAATGATACGAGTAAATCAATAGAAGAGAAGTATTGACAGTACTTAACATGCAGATAATTTAGTGAATACGAGTAAAATGAGTTGATTATGCAATCGGAACATTTTTGATCCGATTATGTCAAACATTAAACACAGACATGTAGCTTTTGTGATTAGATCGCATACTGAAACTCGCTCTTCTCAAATAATAGATTTAACCATTTGCAGTAAGTTCTCATGAATACGATTCAGCATTTGATATAAATCCGTTAACAAAAGCATACGGCAAATTTTATCCAACTTGCACCTTTTCTCATTGCGCTATTGCGTTCGTGCGTAGAGTCGAACATGCGAGACTTCACCTTGAAGGATTTCGTCCAAACTCTGAGATAAATCTACAGTTGTGATGAGAACTAGCATTTTCGAACTATCGTGCCAGTCCATTTATCATGTTTGGTTTATTTCCAAAATTAGTTTTTTCGATGTCGGGAAGATGAAAAATGAGGGAAGATTTATGCATTTCGAGATCCAATTTTTTCGCGATTATAGTACTTTCTTTTTGTATGTTTTGTGCACGGGGGAGAAAAAATAATACTTTAAAATGGTTTTTAAAAATGTCTTTCAACTTCTATCAACTCTTTATCTACGAATTTACTTACCATCCTCATTAGATGACATATCCTATTTAGGACGTTTGTTATTGTTTTAATTTCTATAATAATATAAGAGGATTTCAGACACTGAAGCATTTTTAAGTGATTTTCGTACTTTAAATTATTTAACAATTTTACTTAATTGCAGATTAAAAATTAAAAATTCAGTCATTCGATGCGAGAGACAAACTCGTCATTGGTATGCGGAGGGTTCAAACAAAATTCTTACATTGATTGCCAGACACAGAATTTCCCGAATTTTAATAGAGTTTCATGAACATGATTCGCCGTCTATTTATCTATTCTCATCCAACTTAAGACAGTTCTATAATATTAATAAATACTATAAAAATAATTATTCTTTTCGAACAATAACACGGGGGAGCTGCAACCTATAGGACCAGTCGTCATTTAGCGTGCCATATAATATTTTAACAGAAAAATGAAAAAATATAAAACTATCAACTAAATAATTTTAGGAAACTTTTACTAGAGTATTAATAAAAGAAAAGTAATTTTTTTACTAAATTTTAACTGCAAAACAAAAATCGCAAAAGCGTAAGTAGCTAGTAGAAATGCTTTAAATCAGTTAAAATTGCAATAAAATCTATTCAGTACTAAAACTTTTAAATGGATGTTTAGAAATTCTTTTGTTTCTTATGAAATTACTTATGTCTGTGAACCCTTCGCCTGCCATTTTTATGATTTTTATTTTAACCTTCAAATTTTTAGTAAGGATATTTTTTCTTTTCAGTACTCATTGTTAAAAACTAGACTTTCAAAAACATATTTTTATTTTTAATAGTTTCTAAGTTTTAGTTTTTATCAGATTTACTATTTAATAATTACAAAAGATGTTGTTACTTCTCTTTTTTCGAGATATTTTACGGTAGAGTTCGCATTTCTACTGTTACAGACAAACATCGCACCATATCTTGTGGTAATTAATATAAATTTTCATGTATAATCTAATTTCTTTTTGAAGAAAATTACCTTCTCTAATAGAACAAAACGCCTTGCAATCGAGCTATCTCATTCTTATGGATAATGTTCACGAAATTCGAAATAACTTGCACCATCACAAAAAATATTCAACGTTTGATGAAAAACGTGATCCTGATGCATTAAAGTTACTGAATGTTATGCATTTTTTTTATAAACTACTTATTGAAGTAACTTGAATCGTCATTGAAATATCACACTATTTTGTAGGAAGCAAAAATAAATAATGAGAGAATTGTCAACCTCAAACTAAGATGTATAGTAATGATTTCACATTACTTCATTATTTCTCTCCCACAACTTTCAATTAAATTTCAATAATGAGAGAATTGGCAACCTGAAACTAAGATGTACAGTAATGATTTCACATTACTTCATTATTTCTCTCCCACAACTTTCAATTAAATTTCAATAATGAGAGAATTGGCAACCTGAAACTAAGATGTACAGTAATGATTTCACATTAATTCATTATTTCTCTCCCACAACTTTCAATTAAATTTCAATAATGAGAGAATTGGCAACCTGAAACTAAGATGTACAGTAATGATTTCACATTACTTCATTATTTCTCTCCCACAACTTTCAATAAAATTTCAATAATGAGAGAATTGGCAACCTGAATCTAAGATGTATAGTTATGATTTCACATTACTTCATTATTTCTCTCCCACAACTTTCAATTAAATTTCAATAATGAGAGAATTGGCAACCTGAAACTAAGATGTACAGTAATGATTTCACATTACTTCATTATTTCTCTCCCACAACTTTCAATTAAATTTCAATAATGAGAGAATTGGCAACCTGAAACTAAGATGTACAGTAATGATTTCACATTAATTCATTATTTCTCTCCCACAACTTTCAATTAAATTTCAATAATGAGAGAATTGGCAACCTCAAACTAAGATGTACAGTAATGATTTCACATTACTTCATTATTTCTCTCCCACAACTTTCAATTAAATTTCAATAATGAGAGAATTGGCAACCTGAATCTAAGATGTATAGTAATGATTTCACATTACTTCATTATTTCTCTCCCACAACTTTCAATTAAATTTCAATAATGAGAGAATTGGCAACCTGAATCTAAGATGTATAGTTATGATTTCACATTACTTCATTATTTCTCTCCCACAACTTTCAATTAAATTTGCTCACGCGATCAGGGAAATATTTAAAAACTGCATACCAGATATCAATGCACAATTTTTGTCGTTTCTACAAATTATAGCAATATATGTAACTTTTAAATATGGCTTTTTCATAGAATTGATGTCTTCTTATTTTTATTTATTATTGGGCGTAATATCTTTACCGCTCAATTAAAAGAGCAGAATGGTCTAATTTGTGATTATAGATTGTAATCCATCTGTAATTATTTCAGACTAAGCTTTGTATGTTTTTTTCAGTAGTGCATAACGGCATTGATAATTGACGTTCTAGAGTTATATTCCACAGTTCGGAAGAATAAAATTAACAATTTTTTTGTTTCTTTTCTTGAGGTTTTGGCAGGTATTTAAAAAGCAGATGTAATGACTCTTAAGAATGTGGAATAAACAATTTTTTATATGGGTTTTTTTCATACAATGTTATTCAATATTCCGAATGTCAAACAATATCATAAAGGTATCAAACAATGTTGCAGAACATTTTGTGCCAATAAACCTTCTAAGTTATTTAAAATATTAAAAAAAGTAAGTTAAGTTAAAATGTAAAAGTAAGATATTTTCTTTGTTAACCAACATTGCTTGCGTTCCTTACTACACATCTTCTCCAAAAAAAATTCCTTACAATTGATTTTATACTAATGGAAATTTTATATAATGGTCTAAATTTCATCAGAATAATAATAATAAAAAAAAGGGTTGCAAGGCATCCGACCAAATGTGGTGGAAGGACAGACCGGATAAGTCGGAGTTCTGTGAACTCCTTTCTTTGTCCATCAATGCCAGAACAAAGTTCTTATACCAAAACTCACTGTCACAATGTGTATTTTCTCGCTTAAACAAATAAGTCCCCTATTCATTTTAAGCAACGCAGAATGTGAACGCGACAGCATCCCGGTGAAACTTAGGAGCAGTTGTCGGTAGCGTTGGAATCAAAATAAAAGGCTCTGTACTGGTAGTTTATATATGTTTATATACTGCACTACAAGAATTTATTAGATAAAAAGTAAGTTAAAAGATATAAATTGTTCACATTTCAACATGAATTCTGTACACATTATTGTGGTATACTTAAGAAAAAGAAAAAGCATTCCCGAAGAGCAATTTAGGAATCCTGTGCAGTTATAATCAGGAACAGCAGCAATAATTGAGGTCTATTACACACAACAACGAGCAGAAAGCTGTTTCTTTTCCTGTCACAATTTGTTTTAAAATTTAGTTTAGTGGTTGTTTATTAATGGTAATTTGAATAAAAGGATGTATTGATATATTTTAGATTTAAAGCCTGTAACAATTATTGCCATTTTGTACAGAATTTTTGAATTAAATCAATTTTTAGTGTGCGTTTTTTACGAAATGTCTTAATTAAAATCGATTTTATTTTTTAAATTATGCTTTTTAAGCTCGTGAATGTTTGCCTTGTGAATGTGCACCTTGTTGAATGTTTGTAAAATGCTCACCAGGGTCTTTAATTTTAGAAATTTGCTAGTGAGCAAACTAATTCGGCATTTATTTACCAAACACACATTCTTCAATCTTAACTTAAGATGGTTACGAAAACAATAGGATTAAAATCTTTAGAGCTTTGTTGAGGGCTTCTGCCCATCGAAGATTTTGTATTATGTGAATGTGAAAGATACATGTGAAGCCTTGCCACGAGATTAAAGAAAAATAAACAATTTATGCTTAATTTCCTTAATGATGACTGTTTATCGAGTTTCAGATGAGACTTCTTCGTGTTTCATTTTATTTACGAATCTCTTGTGCGTCATTCTATCGTAGTCTTGACGTCACAAAAGAAGGTGGAGTTTAGTTCATCAGGAACGAATCACGTTCTTTTGAAATATTGCGCTTTAATGCGAAGGTCATCTTTGAGGGCGACATAATTTTGAACTTCGATTCTTTAAATTTAATATCGGTATGAATGTAAATGGTCATTCGAATCCTAAAAAGTTGAAGACAGAGATGCCTTCTAAAGTCACTGTCGTATTGGGGGCCCAATGGGGCGATGAAGGAAAAGGCAAAGTTGTGGACATGCTTGCATCTGGAATGGATATAGTTTGCAGGTGTCAAGTAAGTGCGATTCAAAATATGTTTGTTTAGTGAAAGTATGATTTTCAAACACATTTTTTCCTCTTGAATAAAATATTTTCAAGTTAAAATTTATATTTTTTGTGTTTACTTGTTATTATTAAATATTATCATTTTTCAAAGCACATGATCAGACACTACGAAACCGGCTTTTTGCTTGGTTCAAGTAACCACGTTTTTAGTGCCCGCGACTTAAATTCATTAAACAATTTGGTTTTCTTTTGCTTGATTCTCTGGTTTATAGCATATAGTATATTCCTTTTACTGACATTGTGTAAAACCGCAAAAAATTATACACGTGGAATTTTGATCTTTAGCTTAAATATTAATCTATTTTGAATAAAAACAGGTTACTATAATGCATGTATTTAATTTTTGTTGATTAAAACACAAATTGTCACATGATGGTAATAAAATTCTACATATTATATGAAATAATATAATTATATACTTCTTTTATTGTCCATGTAGTGATTATTTGGAGAGAAAAAGTATTGCTGTACAGAAAAGGAATACAATTTTACATTTAATTGAATTATATAAAATAATTGTATTTCCATATATTCATTATGTTTCTACAAATGTAATTGTAAAATACTTGTTGATGTTCAAATTCTATTTCAGTATATCCATGCTTTTTATATGAGAGTAGTAATCATTTTTCTTGATGTTTGTGAAGAATCAACAAACCATTTACATTCTTGATATTTATTTTTTAGTGTTTATTATTACAAATCAAAGTATAATTTAAATTTTACTTGAATTTCGTTTATATTTTGAATTTATATATTCAGATTACATAGAGAATTTTAGTATGTTATATTTGAAAATGAGAAGAATTTAATAGTATAGTTTTAAATAATTAATTTGACTTATATAAACAATCTATTTTTCTTAGTTAATGGTGTCTGTTGGAAACATTAATATTTTTCAAAATTTTCTTTATATGTAGATGAAATTGCCAATTTTAATTGAAATAAAAAAAAAATGAAAATATAATCTATGTTCAGTACCTTTTATTAATTGCTAATGAAATTTCAAATAATCTTATTTAATTCAGTAATGGGTGGTTCTAAAAATTGAAGAAAGGAGTAATTTGAAGGCACTTTGCTTCTTTAAAATTGTGAAAGGGCTTTAATTTTCTATTTGTTATGACCCAACTTGAAGCTTGATTAATAAAAATTTTTAAAACTTATTGGTGATTTTTTTAAAGATGACTAAGTGATTTTTTTCATTTACTTGTATTTTATTCTTTTTTCTTTCCTTGTTTTCTTAGCGTCGTTAATAAATTTAGAATGAAATTGAATTTTTCTTTATTAGGTTTTAACAATTTTTTATTGAAAATAATTATTTAAAAAGAAAAGAAAAATACACATTTTTTTAGTGTCCTTAAAGACATTAATAAGATTTTCAATAACAATGTTTTCCCTAATTCTTAAATTAGGATAATATGTAGAAAAAGTTGAAAACGATATGTGTGATGCAAATCATTAGCACATATTGCAAATTATAGTGCAAATCTAATATTAATGCTTATTGCTAACTGTATTTTTAATAAAATTTTAAAGATTAAAACATTTTTTAAAGGTAAAATTAGATTTAATTTGAAGTAATTTGGCACATCAATTCTGACTACTTCTATTACATGTTACCAATAGGATTACATTAAGTGTTGTATATATTAATTATGATAATTGTATTTTATATCATTTGCATAAAGATTTTTAACCTTTCTTTTCTTGTTACATATGGTTTATTTTTGTTTTAGGGTGGTAATAATGCAGGCCATACTGTTGTAGTTGAAGGTAATGAATATGATCTTCACATTTTGCCAAGTGGGGTTGTACACAAAAAATGCATTTCACTTATTGGTAAGTTTTAATCAAGTATGCTTTGATATGTCATTTAGCAATTGAAATTTTAATTTGTAACTAAATATAAAACAAGTTAATAAATTACGTTAATTTGCAATCATGTTCGTAAAGTGCGCTTCATGATATTATCACTGGAAAAAGATAATATGACTATTTGGCATAACATTTAGTTTGTAGTAATTTACCCTGAAATATAGTTCTTGTAGGATAAGGATGTGCATAAATTATTTCTTCATAATTATTCAATTGCTAAGTAAAAAAAAAAAAAAAAAAGAGCACCATTATTTAGGCCTGTCTGCAGTTGGAAGCTGATGAAATATTCGTTCTTTTCTTCTGGAGATTCTATTGTTTTTGATTTTTCTACTAGGAAATAATATTAGGAGTGAATTAATTTGGAATAAATTCAGTTGTGACATACTGTGCATTAAAGATGCAAATTAATATAATGTTATTAATTCTATGAAAGTGGCTTGTTTGGGAAAAAGTAATTAAATAAAGGAGCAAAAGCTCTTATTTTTGAAAACAAATTGTTTAGTAAGCAGTTCAATAAATGATGTTTGAAAGTAATATTATAAGAACTACTGTCAAAAAGTTAATCTTTTTTCAAATGATTTCTTGCTGTTAAGAATGAGAAATCAGTTATTATTAATGGGCATTCTTCCTTATGGAATAATTTTGTTTTTAAATGCTTTTCTTCTGTAGGCAATGGTGTAGTCATCAATTTACCCCAGTTCTTTGAAGAACTAAAGAAGAATGAAGATAAAGGGTTGGCTGACCTTGAAGGCCGAGTTTTCATCTCAGATAGAGCGCACATAGGTAACAATTTTTCTGATTGCCTTTTCTTTTCTTTTTGGCTGTGTTTGAAATTTGAAAATCTTTTCAATTTAACTGAAAGTTTAGATCTTCTTCAATGTAACTGTAATTTAAGATGTAAACCGCCATAAGAGTTTTAATCTTATTTATTTTCCCATGAATAATGTAGGCAAATGAAACTATATCATGTTATTTATTCTTAGCATGAAAATATTTCTTGGTAATTCATGAAAGAATTTGAGAAAACCTGATTTTATTAATAGGACTTTAGCTCAAGTATATTGTTTAAATAGTTTGGACTTGTAATAAAAACATTTCTTTGCGAATATCCTAAAATTTCAAACTTTTATGATTAAATGTTTTTTTGGGCCATAACGATTGGTTCTACTTACTACCATTCTGTGATGTAAGAGTTTAATATGTATACCATAACGGTGTTCATTTATACAGTTTGCTTTTCATGAAAACAAGTTTTCAAGACAAAACAAATTTATAAATTTTATAATATAGCTAAAAGGGGGAAAGTAGTATTAGTTTAAGTATGAAAAGTCGGTATTGTGTAAAACTTTGCAATATTCTAACTTAATAATTTTCAAAATATGAATTTAATAATCTTCAAAAGTATTTTTCCATTTATACGGTTATGTAAGGATTTAAAAAAAAAAATAACAAAATATTTACACTGTTTTAAACACTTATTAGAAATTTTTTTGAGATGCTTAAAAAGAGTAATCTCGTGTATTTTGAGACATGTTAACTGATTTCTTTCCAGTTGTGTTGGTAGCTTTTTAAATAACAAAATTAAAAAAAAAAAATCATAGATTGAGGTAATAAATTCTTTTTCTGGCATCTGTGCCTAAATGTTATATTTTAGGATAAAATTGCACTTTTCTTTTTTTCCAGTATTTGATTTTCATCAAACTGTAGATGGTCTTCAAGAACTGGAGAAAGGAAATAAAAGGTTTGTATGTTTTCATTTTTGGTATTAGCCTACTGCCAATATTTAATTTATTCAATATTTTGATAAAAAATCACATTTAGATCTTCCAAGTGTGTGCTTAGTTGTAAATTTTCTCTAATTTTCTCCATTTTTGTTAATACAAAGATTTTATCATTCCTTTGCTGTTCATGTTACTGAAAATTAGAAGAGTAGATCTTAATCTGCTTATAAATACATCTTTAATATCAAAATTTATGAAAATTCATTTTTGACATACTATAAATACAATAAAAAGATTATTAAATGGTGTGCTTTTTTTCCCATGTGCATAATCCCTATTGGATAGAAAAATTTAAATAATTACCATTTAAATTATATAAGTATTTGTATGTATTTAATCTTATCTATGAAAATGTACATAATAGACATGTTTTGTATTGAAGTTTATATATAACATGTTTTTAATAATTACTTTTTTTTTTTCTGTTTTTCTGGATGTCTGACTTCATTTGAGATATCAGTTATACATATTATGAGTAAATTTTTCTTTCATTTCTCCTTAATTGGTATTCAATAAAATAAATGCTTCTTAAGCCAAATTATATTTTTTGAATAAAACAGTTAAATAATTTATTCTCTAAAATTATTTGTCTAATTGTAAGAAAAGTGTTTTTATTGTTAAACATACATTTTCTTTGAGGTTTTTAGTAAAATCTATCAAATCCATAAACAATTTGAAAAATTATATCTGTTTTAATTTTAATGATTATAGTTTGTATGAATATTCTAAAAAAATATATGGTATTAATTTTTACCATGACCTTTTTTGTATAATATACAGTAAAACTACTCAATCAAGTTTACATTTTCTTTCAATTGTTTTTTATCAAGTGTCTTTTATTTTTCCTTTCTGGGTATTTTTTCTTTATCAATATTTATGATTACATTAAAAATATACATTTAAATTTTTAATGAAAGTGATAAAAATCGTCTAATTGTGAATTGTTTAAAAATAACCATATATAAAATGTTCTTAATCCCTGTTTGAAATATCTTTCTGATAAATTCATTTTTTTCCCCCTTTAGTATTGGGACCACTAAGAAGGGTATTGGACCCACCTATTCTTCAAAAGTAAGTTCAGTAATTTTGCACTCTACACTGAATATTATTGTTTGAGAGGCCCGTGGGGCCTCTACTGACATGAATAACTTTTGTTCCTCTCCCCTTGTTCACAGGCCAGTCGTAGCGGCATACGCCTGGCTGATCTTCTCGGGGACTTCTCAGTCTTTGAGGAAAAGTAAGTGGGAATGAAATACTGGTTTCTAAATACTGTTTGTGTTTAATAAGTTTAACAATAATAACTTTCTCTGAAAAAACAAAACACCATGTTGAAAATCTCGATTTTTTTTTTTTTTTTTTTTTTTAAATTGGCCTCTATAAAATTTTTAATTTGTAATGATTAAAGAGCAAGTTCCAGAATACACTTTTTTTAAAAGGGAGAATGGGTAGGTTTAATTATATGGATTTGCAAGTTAGTTTAATTTTTTTTTTAATACAAATTTTATTACGTATGTATGGATGGATGAATAGTATTAAGGTGACAAATGATTAAATTTGAGAACTTTCACTTTTTTTTTTTTTTTCCTTTCTCAATATTAAGTTCCAGTTAACATAATTTTCTGCTGTAGCTGGTAGTGATTTGGAATTCCACTTACCTTCCTTTTTTTCCATATCTTTTCCCATCTCTTGCATCATTTTTTTAACACTCATTGCTTGGACATGAGCTTTGTATTTTTTTCATTTGTCTAATAATCTTGTACATTCTATTTTAGGGATTATAGATTTTTTTTCTTCATTCCATAAAAATCGTGAGAAATTTTAATTGCCTTAAAAAAAATACATGAAAAATTTGTTATTTAGCAGCTTTATACATGCTGTTGTCTTGTGAAGGTGTATCAAGACAATTCCTTATAATATTTAAAGAATTATTGACTGTTTTTTTTTTTTAATCAGATTTACCTCCATCCCAATATTCTGAATATTGGAAAATCATCTAAAGAAATTGCTTTTTTATTTCTTTTGAAGATACTTTTTTATTATAGTCATCCTTTGTTTTGGTTTGAAAGAATGTAGATATGATTAGAATTTTTGAAAACTTGTGTAACATCAGTCCCCTTACTATTTACTTTTTATAATATAAATGATATTCAGCATCTGAAAGGAAATGTACACTAAATATATGAAATGAGTGGCATGCAATCTAATAATTTGGTAATTTTTTCTTGAGGATTAATTAATATGTGGGATTGAATTTTCCTTAGGTTAAATGGAGTCAATATTTAGTCTATTTTCCCTTGCTAATAAAGTATTCAGTATTCCTATATATACAAAATTAATTTTAAGCTTACCTTTTTTTTAAAAAATTACTTGGCGTAGTATTTTTATATCTTGGATTCTTGTATGTAGTCATGTTGATTTAGTGGTAAACAGTTGGCATCTGGTTCAGGAAGAAGCTTGAGTCTTGTTTACATTGAAGAACTGCAGGATAAGTTGAGTTAGCCTTTATTCAATCTGCCATTATGAGTCAAAATCTTTAAAACACTGAGATGTCACCTGATCATGGTTGAAAATTTTAGGGTCTATACTGAAAAAAAGCACTAATATAAGCTTGAAAAATGGAGCCGTTAATTGAACTAACATGAGAATGACATGGATTCATTGGTCTAATAATATATGGTCTAAATATGCAGCGTTACATATTAATAATATACTTTCAATTGTAATTCTTTCATAAAAGAATTTTAAATAGGATAAAATTAAATTAAAATTCAATTTCACTTTTTTACATTAAGTATTATTTGTAAAAATGCTTCTTTCAATATCAAAAGTATATTGAATTCTGTATTAAACTAAATATTATCAATATTCTTTCGTTTTATTTAATTTTAATGTGCTTTCAAAATTTTATGGTTTCAAAATATGTGTAGATTGTAAAGAGATTAATTTAAAATAAGTATGTAATTCTTAAGTTTGGAAGAAGTTTGAGGCACTTTTAAATAAAATTGGGAACTGCATCCTTAATATTAAAATTACTTTTCTGCTTTCCTTTCTTTTATCATTTCAATTGTTTCAGGTTCAGAAATCTCTTGAGAAGCTATATGAATCAGCATTCTAGTTTAAATGTTGACATTGAACAGGAAGTTAAGAAATATAAAGTAAGCATGTATTCCTTTGATTTTAATTTTAGCTTCTCCAACTTTTGTTGCATTACAGAAATTAATAAACATTGATATTAATACTTTCTCTTAAAACTTTATATTTATTTAAAGATAATTTTGTAATATTTAAATATGAAGTGTCCTCTTTTCTGTAAAAGTAATATCTGTTTTAAGGTGGGATAATAGTTACTTGCTTTCTTTTTTAATTGCTGTGTATGCCAAATTTTTAATACTGTTTCAGGAATGAAATGGATTAATTAGAAGAAAAAAAAATTCTTTAAATGAGAGCATATTGTTTAATCTATTTTTAGGAATATGCTTCTGCTATTGCCCCATTTGTGACTGACACCGTTACTTACATTCATGAAGCTCTTGCCAATGGGAAAAGGATATTGGTTGAAGGTGCTAATGCAGCCCTTTTGGACATTGACTTTGGTAAGAAGTGTATTGTGTTAAGAATACTACAGCAACAAAGTTGCTGTTCCGTATATATATGTATATAATATGCATTTCAAAGCTATAAAAAATTCAGAACATGAAATAACTTGTTAAATGTACTCTTGCTTCCCAGAATATTGAATAACAGTGTTTGAATTTTACTGAAATATATCGCTAGCTTTTAAACTTGTTGGGATTTTATTCTAGACATAAAGATTACAATGTAGCTTTTCCATCACTATTGGCTTAAATTGTCATTGACTATTAAAGTTTTATTATTATGATTTTTTTTGAGGAAAAAAATTCTTTTCGTTCATGTTCCATAGTTATCACAACAATCAATGATCTAATATCTAATGATAATAAATGGTCGCTAGCAATCCAAAATAAGACTGTGTATTGTGACTAAAGTTTCTTTCGAAGGTATAATTATATAAAAAAAATATACATTATGAAAATTTTACTGTGCACATTGTCAGAATTTGAACTCATAAACTGACAGAATTAACAACAGTTACAAAAAAAAACATTGTACCTGTTTTATTACATTATATATAAATATTGTAATTGGAAGGAAATTTATTGAATTTATGAAGGATTGTTTATGTAAGAGAAATTGGACTTTCTAAAATTTAAATTATGAAAGTACTCATGCCATAGTTATAGCTATCTCAGTCCAAGTGCTATTTCTTATATTGAAAACAATCAAATGCGTATTTTTATGGAATCGGGAAGTTTATTCATTACTTGCACATAAATAAAAAAAATTAAGCTTATAAAAGAAATATTTTGTAAAAATACCAGTGATCTGAATATTTTGTGTGATTTTAAAATAGCACAGTTTATTAACCAGAATCGTTCTCTCTCTCTCTATATATATATAAATGGAACTTCGATTTTCTATTTATAAATCAAAAAGAAGAAAGGACAAATGAAATTGTTTAATCATTTATGAGAAGAACTAGTTGGAGAGATTGAAGAATGAAATAGAGGTGTAGAACATTTTTGTATGCTGAATGAAGTTTCTGAAATACAGGATGTTGTCATTGATTAATTTCATTACTTTGATATATAGATAGCCATACGGAATGCTGTTGCATTATTGCTCAAGTATAATTGAAAATAATATGATTTTTAGCAGAGATGATTGACATGAGTAATTTATCTTATTATATATGCACCATCTTCAGTGAATATTTCAATGTTATTAATATTATGCTTACCAGTTTTGTTGAAATACATTTAATCATAGCAGTGAAAAAAAGAAGTAAATTCAGTCTTGGTTTTTAAACATTTCCAAATAGACTTTTGCTTCCTGTCTCTATTACCAGGAAATTTTTATCTTAATAATTGATAAAAAAATTAATGTTACAGTTCAAGCAATTTGCAATAATTTAAATTTACTCTTAGTAATGAATATATTTATAATATCTTATTATTAGTTGAAATGCATATGGCAAGCAAGCTTAGATTGTATAGCGATTCCAAAAGAAGCACCAGATGATTCTTGATTGTTGGCAAGTAGGGGCTGCAACCTCCTTAGTTTTAAGTTTTATTTCAATGTATAAATAAATTCAATGTAATGAAATAGGAGCCATATTCTTGTGAAAAATAGTTTGATAGATACATTTAAAATCAAGTGAAGTATAAGTTCTTTGTTGTACAAGAGATTCTAGCCGCTCATTAATTACTTTTTGGTTTTTATTTAAATAAAAAATAAAAAACAATGCATAATTTAAAACTAATTAATTTCTTTGCTAAGTAATTTCTATCAAATCGAATAGGAAATTTTTGTACAAATTCGTTAATCAAAATTTCTTCTAAAAATTGTATATTAGCATTTTAAATATTTCCTAAATTTGTATTTCATAAAAAATAGTTAAATATGAAGGACAGTAAGATTTATTTATTTATAGATTAGCCTTATTAAAATATTTTAAATCTTATTACTTACAAAAAGTGCAAAACTAATTTTAATTCCAAATTCGTTTTATGTTGGAAAGTTGGTATATATATTGCTTTTATTTAAAGTGAAACATTTTGAATTTCAAATAGAAATGGTTTCGTTGATATCTAGGTACCTACCCTTATGTAACATCATCCAACTGCACAGTTGGAGGTGCTTGCACGGGCTTGGGAATTCCACCAACAGTTATAGGAGAAATATATGGTGTTGTAAAAGCATATTCTACTAGAGTGGGTGATGGACCATTTCCTACAGAGCTTATGGATGTAAGATATTAAAATTACTCATTTTTCCTAAAGCAAATTAATCATTTAAAATGAGTTGTTCAAAATATTTGTATGTGAAAAGTTTTCAGATATTTGTTAAAAATATGAAGAACAGTGAGATTTTATTTATTCTGTTATCTACTATATTATTGGTTGATTTTCTACATATTTATAAATTAATTTTTAAAGATAGTTATGAAATATTTTGAATGCTTGGACAATCTGCTTTAAATCTCATAATTTCAGTTATTCTAAAATTAACAGTTTTACTCATTTTGTATCACATTTCATTTCTTTTCTATTAGAGCTATAAAATATTATCATTGCATTAGTATATAAAAGTATATGCATAAATTTTAAAGAATAATGACTCATAATATAAATGGAGTATCTTTTAATGCTATTTTAGAAAATGCTTTGGGTACTATTTAAAAAAAGGAATTTCAAATCTTCATACTTTATCTATATAGCATTGTTTTATATTATTGTAAATAAAAGCTTTAAAAATTACTTATGTTTATAATTATTATTTATGTGAAATTTGAAATTTTAATATTGCATTTAAATAATTTCATTATTTTATATTTGAAGTTGCCTGTTACTTGAAATAGTTTAAATTATCTATTTTTTGCATTAGGCAGTAATTATTCAAAATATTTGAGGTTATTATTCTTAGTGTTTGTCATAGCCGAGATAGTTTTTTTGGCATATATTTAACAAATTTCAGGATAGGCTATGGTTATAATAGTTGTATTTAATCCCATTGAAAGAGGTTGTGCATGTCTTCAGAAAAATACTGCTAAAGATGTAATTATTTTGCTAATAGTTTAGAGTTACTTTTAAACTAAATGAATCAATTTGTATATGCTATATTTTAACTCAACCGGTTGCACTAGATACCGGAAAAAAATTTGTTTACACCTAACAACATTTTTTTTTTTAACTCTTGTATTCAGCAGGGGTCCAATTTAATACTTTTAAACCTGTATCAACTGTAATTTCCTGCGTTTCAGCGACAGCATAAATTTCTTGCAGTCATTCATTTCATAATCCATTGTATTTGTAGATTTGGACATGCTTTGTCATACATTTGAACATTTCTTATCATTTCTTGTATTGTTATAAATAGTATGTGCTATTGACCTTTACCTTTAACTTCTTTTATTCATTATTCTTATTTATTTAACTTCATTTATTTATTTTGGTTTCAATTTTTTTCCGATTGCCAATTTTTGCTGAATTATAACCTGAAATAATGCAATAGAACAGAAACAAACAATTAATAATAATAACTTGAGTTGCTGAAATAAAATAACATCCTTGCATTCGTGATTGCATCTCATTTAAATTGTATCAGTAGTTTGACTTACCCATTTTCATCTTAACTGTTGAGGTAGCAGCTTCTAACAAAAATGAGTGTCTTATTTAAGATTGTCATGGCTATTATGTTTACAATGAACAATTATTGATTGATGGGGTATCAGCTAGTCTGGGTATTATAATTAAAAGTATAGTAGTTTGGAAATTTTTATTATGGATTTAGTATAATAATTTATTTTTAATTGGAATTTAGAAGCATGAAAGATTTTAATGAATTTTTAGAAATCTATTATGGTATTCTTCTCTCTTCTCCCTCCACTTATGTTCATTGTTTCCTTTGCTGTGTAGGGTTTGGGAGAAATTTTACAAACCAGAGGACATGAAATCGGTGTGACAACAAAAAGAAAGCGCCGGTGTGGATGGCTAGATGTTGTTCTACTTCGCTATTCTAATATGATCAATGGATATACTGCGTAAGTTATAGGGATTTTTTTTTTTTTTTTATTTAACTCTAAATTATTTGGATATGAAACCTGAGAATTGTCCTCGCAAATCTTGATAAAGCTAATCCTTTTAAAGATAAACAAGCTTTGATTAATTTTGATTTTTGTTTGTTGTTATTATTATTCTCATTCTATAAACATTTTTTTAGTAGCTTGCATATAATTGTTCTGATAAGGTTTTTGTAAAAAGCAAAAGCTGAACATTGTTCTTCATGGAATAGGAATAAAATATGAATTTATTGATTAAGAATTTTATTTAGTTAATTTTTTTTTTTTTTTTTTTTTTTAAAGATGGTGAACTTGAATTTGCTGAATTTTTATATTCCATATTAGCTAAATGTTTACACATTTATTAATTGTACTTTCTGTCTGTTGCAGAGTTGCGGTTACTAAGCTCGATATTTTGGACACATTTGCAGAAATAAAAATAGGAGTGGCTTACCGTTTAAATAATAAGAGGTTGCTTACACCTCCTTGTAAGTTTTAATTTTAAATTCATTATTAAACTTTTTTGAACTATAGAAATGTTTTCATTAATATAAATAACTATCTTCCCAGAACTTATTGATAAATTTGTAAATCCAAAATAAATCTGAAACAAACTGAAATCATTATTTTGAAATGCATTTCAAACAAATGATTTTACAAGTAAATTAAAATTATGTGTATGTATCTTAATTTAAAATTAATATTTGACAAACCCTATATATGTATTTGAAGTGTTGAAATATGTATTTTTGTATTGATACTTTAGAACTTTTTTATAAGCAAAGATATTGAAATTTGTGTTTTATGGAGTTTACAACATAGATTTCAATATCTTTGCATATAAAATATCTTTTAATTTATAAAGATATCGCCATATTCATAAATGAATGATATCTCAAAAATTATATATATATATTTTTGTTTTTTACAACAGCTTGTGCGTCTGAACTTCAAAAGGTTGAAGTTGAGTACATTGCTTTGCCTGGATGGAACAGTTGCACTGAGAAAGTGAGAAAATTTTCCGATCTTCCTGAAAATGCAAAGAAATATATATCAACAATAGAAGAATTAGCTGGGGTTAAAGGTTAGCATTCTTTTCCTTCATTTAAAATTTTGATGTCAGTAAATTATCTAATGGTCACTGAATTATTTATTTTTTAAATCAAAGAGAGCCAATTTTGAATGGTATTTTTGAAAAGGAAAGTTTTCCTCTTTTTCCTTTCTTATATCATTAAGCATTGCAAATTTCATCCATTATGTCAAGCTAATTTCTCTCTTCTCTAATTATGTTTCCGGCCTTTCTTTGAAATGATTTTGTATCATCCATTGTGTGATGTCTTGCTAGCAAGGGAAAAACAAAAATTAAAACTCTCATGATTGAAACAAATTGTAGTTATTATATTACAATATCTGGACAAAAAGAAATGGAAAGCACTCCTCTACTTTTTGAATCCAGATGTAAAAAAAGATATTTTGAATAATTGTACTTATAATTTAAGGGTTAAAGGAAAAACTTAAAATTCAAATCCTTTTATTTTATTTTCTGGGTCTAGATACTATTCTTAATCACCAAGATTCATTGTTTAAATTCATTAAATCTTAAATTTTTGAAAAAATTGTAATAAAAATATCTGATTCATCCCGTTTTGTTATCTGATTTGGCTTTGGTTTTTCAGTTCGTACTAAATGTTTGTAATTGAAAAAATAGTTTTCTTTCTGTTATATCAAAATATATGTGTACACATCTAAATATATTTAGCTGTTTTTCTAATAACAGTAATTACAATTTATAAAATTGTGTAAATACTTTGCAAAATGCTTATAAATGGTTTATAAACCTGGTATTCTTTAGAAATGTAGTTACTTCATAGGCTTAATAACAATCTGGTTGGTCCTTGGATTTATTTCTCTACGATGTTCTAGCATATTCCTACACAACTTAAAGCCTGCAATCTATAATCTATTTCCTAAACTCAAAAAGGTCTTACTTTTTCATTTTCAGTTGCATTTGACCATTGAGCATGTGTTCCCTTTTAGAATTTGCAATGTTATTCTGAAGTCATTTTACTTATCAATGAATTTAATTATTACTTTTTTCATATCTTTTTTTTTTAATGCTGTTAAAGAATTTTAGAGATCTTCTATATTGCTAGAATATTCCAAAACATTCTACAAAGTTTTCAAAAATTATGTCTAGAATGCTCTAATGTTATAGAAACAAATATATCCACGATTTTATCAGGTATTTATAAAATTTTAATATATATAGTCAGAAGTAACTCAATTTGGCAGTTTGTAGAAAGATATGAATGGCCTCATCACTTGTCCTAGAATGGTGAAAGAATTTCGTGAAATTAAACATCTTTCATTAAATCTAGTTCATTTATATTGCTAAGTGTATCAATTATTGATATTTAAAGCTTTTTGTTCAAGTACATAAAATACCTGTTACATATCAGAATTAATTTTAACTGTGCAGAAAGACGCATCATATAATTTTCAGTGTAGTGCCAATTAGAATTGTTTTAGACTTTTTTTTTTTTTTTTTTTTTTTTTTTGCAAAATGGGAAAATGTAATAAATTTTAATGATTATCATTGTACTTAGTATAATAAAATGTAATTTTACAGTGAAATGGATTGGTATTGGTTTAATGATTATCATTGTACTTAGTGTAATAAAACTTAATTTAATAATTTTTTTAATAATTTTAAATAATTTAATTTTACAGTGAAATGGATTGGTGTTGGTAAAGATCGTTCATCGATGATAGAAGTTTTCTGAAGTTGCCCTTTCTACAGCTTGAAATTTTTCTCAACAGCGATTCCAAGTTTTACAATTGGAAGCTAGATGTTCATCTTTGTTAGCGTGTCGTAAATTGTGCTGATGTGTTCGGCCAATACTGTTCTGTTTTGTACCATTTGTTCCTTCTGAGATTATTATTTGAAGTTGATGGTGAATTTTTGCATGAAGGATTTCAAATTTTAACATTTTTATGTCTTCTTGGCATTGAAAATTTACAAACAGTCTATTTGGGAGAAATGGTGTGCAATCTCGTTTTATTTTTTTAATGTGTAGCATTTTTCCATATTCTTAATTTGTACATAATCCAACTGCATTATAAACTTATTTTGTTAGAATATTAAAGAATAGCTTTCTGTAGTTTTAAAGTTGTTCGGGTAGTTAATTTTAATTTAAACTTATTTTGTATTATTTAAAATTTGAAAAAGATTTCTTATAATATGAGATCATTGCAGAATTTTATAGTATAATTTATGCTATTTCATGCCATTCAGTACCCTGTTCTAGAATTTTTAATTTTTTTAAAATATAGGTGGATTAGTATTATTTAAGCATCTTTTAATTTTAACTTTAATAAAAAAAGAATCTTAAATATTTAATGTTAAAAAATGAATTATCACTTACAAATTGTTTATTGATTTGATAATTGCTAAAATCTGGTGAGCTAAATTAAAAAAACTGTTTTTAAAGCATGCAAGTTATAACAAATATTGTCATCTTTCAATATTGAGGATTTTCAGTATTAATGGCATGTATAATAAATATATGTAGCAAGTTTTTTTGTGTTAAAAATTGGTAAACTTGATTTTATTTCATTAATATAAATAATGAAGTTATTTCCGTCTTTATCTATATTTTAATATAAATGTACTATAAAAACTCCATTTTTTTTCGGGGGAGAGAGGGGTTTAGACATACTTCTGAAGTATATAATATCAATAGAATATGATTTTCACACTTTTGTGTCTTGTGCAAAGTTAATTTGTGTTCATTTAATTATTTCATAATAAATATTAATTACTAAGTTAAACTGAAAGATTGAATAATTTTTCCATTATTATTTTAAAATGACAATTTTTTTATGTAGCTCTATTTTAGTTGCTGAAAGTTATACTACTTTTGAAATTTTGTTTTTCTAAATTTTAATTTAAATATGTAACCGATATTATTTTTAAAAAAATTCATTTGTTTCTCAGATTTTTATTTCTTTTATTTGATACTGTATTAATTTCTTTTTAACTCATTAAAGCTTCAAAAACCCGTCCAATAATTGTGCTCTTTTTTGCACATAATGGAAGTATTGATATTTGCTTCATAGTGAAGCTCTATAAAACTTCATAATGAAGAAAAGAAAAATCTTAAGCTTCACTTTGCATTTTTAATCAGGTATATCTTGTTTAAAACATTTTATTTCTAAACCTAAGCATTTAGTTATTTATAATAATAGCGAGTTCTTATGTTTTTAGATGGCTGCTCACTTTTGGTTTATTTCCAGTATTGTTTAAATGTATTTCCAATTTCATGAGGCTTTTATCAATTTTGCTCTATTTAATTTTCAGATTTTATTTGATAATTCATTTGTTATTGCTTGTAAATATATTGTACAAAAGACTGTTTGAAAATAAGGTATTTCTTGTTAAAGTTAATAATTAAATATATGTATCTTTTTTTTTTTGGCCTAATTTAAACTTTGTTATTATTACATTTGATATTATTTTGTCTTTGTACCATACATTTGTGATGCAATTAACAGAAAAAATAATTTAAAGATTTTAAAATTATTGATTATTCTAAATTCCTAAAATATTACATTTTTTTTTTTTTTTAAAGTATTTTAATACTCCCTACATGTTACAATATGTTTTTTAAACCATTTACAAGAACAAATCCTGTGTTTCATTTTCATAATAAATATTTCAGTTCCAAAATATTTGTGTCTATTCTTTATCCAATATCTTTCATATACACATTTCATGATTGTGATTTTAACAAGTAAAATACATTGTTGATAAGCAATATGCGTTACAGTTAGACAAGATCCTGTAATTTTCTATTGTAATTGTAAAATTGTCAGAAATAAAATTTTACTGATTTCATCAATACAAGCTGAAAATTTAATGTAGCATTTTTTTAAAAAAATCAATTTAGATAGATAAATTTGTCAATGCTATATTCAACTAAAGAATTATTTCTTTATTTTTCAAAAATTAATAATCATTTGTTGAAAATAGAAATGTTGATCATGAAGAGTTGTCATTGTAATTATGCAATTAAAAAGATATCAGAATATTGAAATTCAAATCAACTCCTTGTTTTTATCTTCAAATATATTTTGATTAGAAATTTAAATTTTCGGGATTAACTCAAATACATGAATTTAATCATTGTCATTTGAATTTAAAAAAACTTGTCATTATGAAGGCATAATCAAATTTTCATGTGATGGCAAGTTGAACATTTGTTTTTTTCCCCACAAATTATCTCTAGAAATTATGTTAATTAGAATCATTTTCACAGATATAAAATAATCAAATTAAAAACCATGGATATATCAGCATTCTTTATAAATTTGATGCAGGGCAAATATTGTTAGAACAAAACTGTATGTGTAGTATATAATCTCATATAACATATTCATATTTTTAGTTTAATCATATATAAAGTGAAAGCATTTATTCATAATCTTTAGCCTTTTATTTTAAAAAGGTCTACGGATTGTGAATAATTATTTGCTTAGCTTTATTAAATCAATTTTGCCTTTGAAAACTATCCAAAGAATGAAAGTCTAAATAAAATTACATAGCAACTGTTAACAATCTTGTTGATTTGTAATGTACAAACTGATGTTGTATGGATTAAAGTTTAAATTTTCTAATGAAATCTATATGCAATCTCTCAGTTGTGTCTACATTAGAAATACATGTATATATATATTCTGAATTCAAAGAAGAGATATTCAAGAGGCAAAATTTCTTCAGAAATTTATATGAACTGAATTTGCTCAGAGTTATTCAAGGGTAAGGAAATGTATGAAAATGCAACGTAATTCTGAAGATTACCTAAAATCATTGCATAAGCATTTATTTTATGCATAATATATATATATATATGTATAAAAGTTATTAATGATAGATATACATAATAAAAATGTACAAATACTAATATTTTTTAGGCCAACTTATAATTGTAATCTAATGTTTATTAATATTTTTTAAACAATTTAGGGTTGCATGTATATGATTTTTTTAGGAGAATATTCCACAATGAACAAACAAAAATAAACATTCATTCATCTTTTAATTTAGCTATGATGCAGAGAGACTCTTTGAAAGAAAATAGTTTTACTATTGAATAATTGTCTGCAATTTGAATTTCAATGAAAGCTTTTTATTATCTTGTAATTTAGATTTGAACATGCACTAAAATTGTACAGTCCTTGAAAAATGTGTTTTTGATAATAAATTTTTTAAGGCAAAATTTTTAGAAATTGCCAAAATTAAACACTGAAAATACACTTTCAACTTTTAGGATTGCTAAAAGTGAATTTGGAATTTTTAAAAAATTCAAAATAGCGATTTTTAAAGAAAGCTTTTGGTCCTTTCCCAAAAGCTATGTAAAAATCAAAAATTCGAAATTCATGTGTTGCAAAACAGGCAGGTTTTTACCATTTTTCTAGTACGAGGTTGCTGAACTTCGTCCTTTTACGTATACCATTTAACTGCTAAATGCAGTTCTATAATGGCTGACAGATAATCATAATGAATTTCGTATATATTGACAAATAAATTGTGTGATCGATTTAAATAAAAAATTGAATAGTATGTTTTAATTATAATGTTCTATTATCTAACCTTTTTTTAAAAAAAAAACAATTTGCAACTCATAAATGTTGCATTAAATTGTATTAATAATATTTTGTAAAATATTATAAGACAGAAAATATAACTAATACATACTTTTCAAAACCAGCCTCTATATTGAACCTGCGGGAGGTGTCCCAAACTCTTTAATTAAATAGATATAGAAATGCTGATTTAGCACCTTCACAGTTTATTTTTATCATTCACAATATCCAGCCAATAAATCTAAACTACTGCAATATTATCTTATAGTATGGATTATTAAATAAAAAAAAATAACTACAAAAGTATATAATTAAAATAATTTTAATACTCCAAAATTAAAGGAATAAAAAAAAATAATAATTACGTGCCTTTGAAGATTTACATTTTACAATTTTTTTTCTTTTTAACCTAGAGCTTATACAGAACAACCTAAGAAATAATAACTCATAACTTTAAATAATTTTGCCTAGATTAATAAAATTCATTTTCAATTATTAAAATACAAAATATGATTTAATAATTATATATACCTAAAACTTATAAAATAACACAAAAAAAATTATGAAGTTACAAAATCTTTTTTGATTGATTTTATAAAAACTTTAGAAATTGTTTGAAGTAATAGTGGAAAACTGTGCTGTTTGAATGGCTATATGATTTTTACCAGAAAAAAAAAAAAGATTTAGTTCAGACTTTATTTGGGAAATAAAATATAGTTTTGTAAATGCTTTATTACATAAAGCCTAAAAACATAAAATACCATTTAGTTTACTTTCAGGTAGTTTTATCAAAGCCATAATCTATATACTTTTAATTGATGCAGTTTATTGTTATAGCTGGTAAAACCGTCATCTAGAAATCGAGTATAGTCACAGCGCCATCTACATGAGGGAACCTGTACTACCATCAATAATGTACAGGTTTGTGTAGTTTAGCAGTTGAGGTGAGTAACGCCCTTGTCTCTCTCTCTCTCTTTTTGTCTCTACAACTGTATAAGCTTTTATAAAAATAAACTCTGTAATCTTTTGAAAACGAATGAAATATGAGTATCTCATTATCGTATTATAAAAGCAAGAGTTCGCGAATTTTGTTTTACAAGCTCTCTTGGACAATTTAGATTCAGACAGTAAGTGCTGGGCATGCGTATTGTTTCAGTTGCAACACAGATGTCTGTGTAAGAGACATGCGCCCTACATCAATGTTTACTGTTAACTACAAATATTGCAATTTTGAGATTAGATAGGAAAATGAGTAAATGGAAAGTATGAGTTACTTAGCAATGAAATAGTTTGATATGCTAAGGGGTTCTACATTTGAATTAAGAGGAAACGGTGATACCTGAGAAATTTAAAGTTTCTAAATATTTTTTTTTTTTTTTTGGCAAGTTCTCGGTTATAGTTTATGGTACTATAATTTTTATATCGTATTTGATAATTAAAAATAAAAATCAGATAACTCGTAACTATTAATGTTTCGATATAGTTTTTTTTAATTACACAAATTCTTCTTTGTAGAAATTCTAATGTTATCCACCCATTATTTTCAGTACATAATTACATGGAAAAAATATTGTTTTATGATTAAATTATTCTCGAAAACAAACCTATATAAATACAAGAAACAATTATTAAAGGAATTGCAGAAAATTTCCTACAGATAAAGTTTTAAATTAAAATATTTGTAATGACGTATTTCTTTTTTTTTCTGAGATTTTTTTAAGTTTTAATGATATAAGATTTCAGATATTAGGCGTTAAATATTTCGTGCATGTTTAAAATAAGTTTTTGGAGAGAGAGAGGTAAATGCATGCAATTGAATTTTGGGCAAAAATAAATATATAAAAATCTTCTATCAGTGGTGTTTACAAATATAGTATTTCCGCAATGACATTATACACAGTGATATCAGTATTTTATATAAAATTATATGCATGCTTTAAAAATGTCTTACAGATTCGGTATTTATGGAATCGGAATCTGTTGGAATCATGTCGGACAAAAGCAAGCAATTCGGCGAACAATATGACGCAAACGTGTACTCTTCTTACCGAAAGGATACGCCTGTCGAACTGATCGAGAAAATCATAGATTTTTTAAAGGAAAAGGTAAGAATTTTCTTTTATTTATGATTTCTTATAGTGTTTTGTGTCTGTCTATCACTGAATTGTTAATACAGTTTTATTCATACTGTCAGTAGTAAATAATTGCCTTGCCACTTTTGCTATTTTTGTTTATTTTTAAATTTTTCTATTTTTTCTTCTTCTTTTGGAAAAAAAAAAAAAAAAAAAACTTATTACTTTGCCAAACT